>NC_056749.1:509546845-509679345 GCF_019279795.1 Protopterus annectens
ACATCGCCTCAGCAGATACATTCACAAATGGATTTTAAACCTACATAAATAAATGTACAGAATGGGCAGTCCTATGTAGATCCAAGTAAAATGTGAAAGTTAAAAGCAAAATACCCTGGTGGTCCACTGACTTAAAATCTACAATAAAAGGGCAAAACACTAACTTTCATATATAACAGATCTAAAGACTCACAAGTGAAAAAAATATTAAAAAAATAACTTTAAATTTAAAAAGAATATTAGATCTACCAAGGCAGTGAATAAACTAATTTTGACATGAAAGCCAATGATAGTTATGAATCTTCCTGCAGTTCTGCTAGAAAGCTAAGGAACAGCACTCAGCAATACACAGAACTCGCAGTAAACTGCAAAATCTACTCAGACTGTTGAACATTGCCAAAATACTAGCATACAAATATAGTCCAAATTTCATTCTGAGATAACTAGCCAAAGCCCTACAATCCCCATATCTTTGAAATCCCACATAATCACTAAGGAGCATATACTGAAAGTACTGTCTAATCAAATAACAGTTCATCTATGGGACTAGATAACATACTAGGATTTTTGTCAAATACTATCAAACATGCCCTAGTAGAACCTCTCCATAAATTATTTAACCTGAACCTGTCTCAGAAGTATGGTGAATAGCACTGGTGATGCCACTCCATAAAGGTGGTGTTGCTACTGACCTTTGAAACTATAGCCCCATCAGCCTGATAAGTTTCATATTTAAAGTCACAGAACCCATTACAACAGACATAATTAGCATAGACATTAAAAAAACAGCAATTTAGTTTTGTAAAAGACAGATCCTATCCGATGATTTTATAATCTTCTTCAAAAAGGAAACACAATATTTTGACAAAGAGTACACTGTAAATACAATGTCCCTTGGTTTAGCCTAGGCATTTGTCACCATCTGCCATGCTTGCATAATTATTAAAATAATTGTGTCACAGGTAGACCTCTTTGTTGCAAGAGAAATAGCTAATTGGCTAAACGACTAAATTGAAACAGTGTGGGTGGCAGTGTGAGAACATGAAGGTGACCTGTGGTGTTCCCCAGGTCTTAGTGCTGGCATTGTTTTTCTTTTATATTAAGTTCTCTGACCTACAGATCTAAAACCAACATATATGATAAACCAAGTTTACAGATGACTGCAAACTAGGAGTCATTATCAAATCTCCCACTGGCACAGATGCCCTCCAGCAGGAATTTAAACTTATAAATGCCTGATGGGTTGAAAATGTACTTAAATGAAATGCTAAAAATTGAAACATTGTTTAACTTGTTAGAAAATTCCCCCACCCCCATACAACAATGGCAGTACCCACTTCAAAATGAAAATGTAGTTAGAGACCTGGCAACCTGGGTTGAAAATTCTGTCTCTTTTGGTCACCATGTAGCAAAGTTGTCAGGAAAGCCTCCTATGTGATGCAGGTGGTTGTGAAATTAATACCATCCTGATTTAAAGATGTTATTGTCTCCTTATGTTCAGAAATGATCAGACCAATTTTTGAATGCATTGCCCCCTTTGGAATATACCTGAACAGACATATCAAACAGTGGGAGAAAAAACAGCTGTTCCTGGCAAACAGGATCACAAGCTTAAAATCCCTAAGCTACCATAACAGACTAGAAGCACTGTCCTTCTTTTTGTGTCTTATAGCCTTCTTAAAGAAGACCTGTGCTTTGCCTTCTGAGCAATCAGGAACCAATTAAGGACCCATTAGTGTCTTATATCTTCATCATTCAAACAGTCACACAAATACCAGAATAAAGAAAAATATCAAAAATGGTATAGAGAAAAAAATCATTACCCAGTGTCTCTCAAACATCTGGAATAGACTGCCTGTGTGGATGAAGCAGTAGGATTTACTATCTTTCATCAAACAGGACTTGGGTAATTAGATGATTACCCATAAACTCACCCCAAGCTTGACTGGTGTAGCCATCTTTGAGAGGAGAGGCACAGTCTGTGGTGGAATGGCCCCAAGGCTCAGCAGCCTTAAACTTCCTTTGATTCCTGTATCACCTTATCTCTTAACTGCGTCTACTATTATTTTCTTTAGCAGCTCTTTTATTGCACTATTCACAAATGTAAACCCTACGAGTACTACAAAAATTAATATCACATAATTTGCAGATGGTATTTTGTTATATCTTAATAACCTAAAACACACTATATCTGATTTTTTTGAAAATTGTGGTGGATATCAAAGAATCTAATTAAAATTTAACATCAGAATAGCAATATTGTTCTTATACATCAGCATATATCTTAGATTACAAGGATTTGGTTTCTAACAAAATGTTATCACTTGAACTTAATACATAGGAATCAAATACAAAGTTGAACCAGTTTCACTTATGCATTATAGTTAAAGTCAAATTGAAGTTCAATTTATTGGCAAAAATCTTAAAAAAAAAATGAAAGTTCCTAAATCTCTATCACTTTGCAATAATATAGGAAAATACATAAAGGGATACCATGAGGTGTACAAGGTGTACACAGTGTTTACACCTGAAGGTAATCTTTCTGAATTCATAGACAGCCCTACCTCAGTGCTCTTGCAATCTGGTCAGTCAGAAGGATTATATCAGTGTACACCTCATGTTAACCTTTATGAATTCACTCCTTGGTTTGATATATCTCACTAGATTGTTTTAAGTAACTTAGTAAACTTTAAAGAAACTTCCTTTGTAAAAACAGGAACTCAAGAATCAGCTGAACTATAGTTTTTCATTACAAACTTAATAATGATCTAAAGGTACCTAACCTGCAATTATATTACCTTTTATCTAGTATTATTAATTTTTTATCCATTTTGGGTTACTTAATTATACAGTCATGTAGTAAGACCTTATGCTGAAGATTTAGGCTTCTCATTTAAATCTGTTTTATTCTCTGAATGAAATTTAAAACATTTTACTTTGCTATAATCTTTTATGAAAAATGACTTATTCTAGACTGTCAGACTTTATTAAAGGAAGTGAATGTATTTCCTAAATGTATTCTTTGGCAATCTATCAGTCAGTAGAAGAAAGGATGTGCCTCCGGAGTAATAGCTATTTGACAAAATATACCAGAAGAAACAAAGGATCTTGAGGTAGATGCAAAGATTCACCAACTATTGCAAGCTATCAGAAATGTATCACTTTTAGGAAGGCATATGTGAAATTGATTATGAGATACAAAATAAACATGAACTAGATTTAGCTAAATATTCAGTGGATAATGAAATTGCTTTCTATGAATAATTAATTAATGAGTTATTGTAATGTTAGAACATACATGAGAACGTTAAAACCTGGTAATATCTTGGTTTCAGATAAACAAAATGCAGTTATCATTTTGTCTGTCATATTTTCTAAAAAATTGTAGTAGGTGGGCAACGTGAGATATATTCTAGCCGTTTGTCTCACCAAGACATTTCCAGTATTCATATTAATTGAATACAAGGATCTCAAAATAGATTTAAGAGTTCTACATTGCTGGACCTCGCAAATTAAGCAGGTATTTCTGAATAAACTTAAGGACTGTTTTCAACTTTAAAGAGAGCTTTAATTATCACAGTATATAATCCAGAAAATAGTAAACCAGAAAGCTTGACTGATATTTTTGGGAAATGCTTTGAAAGGGTGTTAAGATATAATGAGGCAGAGAAGTTCTAAGATAAGGTATTTCACAATATGTTTTTATTTACGGAAGAAGAGGTATACAAATCTGATTCATATTTAGTTGAATATCATTGATACACTGGACAGTGGTTCATAAGTGGATGCAATATTTCTGGATTTGAGTAAAACATTTGATATGGTACCACCTAACTCAGTTATTAAGCCATTGCAAACTTGGTTCATAAATCCATGTACCATCTAATAGAGCGATAAATGGCTAGCGTCAAGACAATCAAATGTAAAAATTAGTGATGCTAAGTTTTGGTACTTTGACATTCATGGAAGAGTACCCTAGGAGTCTGTATTGAGGCCTTTTCTATTAAGTGTTTCTTGGTCCACCATGCTTACTCATGATGAGATTTGGGAATCCACGTGTATGGATGATGCAGAACTAGCAGATACCATTACATCCCCACAAATCCTGGATAGAATACAAAACATTTTATACTGTCTCTGGCCAACTGAACATTGAGCTGAGTATTACTGCAATAAATGTAAAAACATGTATATTGGTTTAGCAAATAATAGTATCTCTGTGTTTTCAATCATGAAATTTTTTAGTAAGGTACTGTGTTTAAATATCTAGACATTATGATTATTGACAACTTTAAAGCCTCTGCTCACATTAATACAATAATTAAAACAAAGCCATTTCATTAATCAAAAGCATACTTAAGTCTAATACCTCAAGACTCAGGTAAGTAATTATCCAACTGTGCAAGAGTATGCTTCAACCCACCTTAGAGTATAGGGCTGTTTTTTGCCAATATGGTCTAAAGCCTGTGACAAGTTGTAGAGAGTCCAATGGTTTTGCCCCAAACATGGGGCAATCTGTGGTGGATTGCCCTGCTGTGGTAGGCTGAGGTTGCTTAGGCTCTTCTCAGTTAATTATTGGTTAATAAAGGGGAATATGATATGGACCTATAAACATTCAGAGAGCCCTTTACTGAGTGCTACTCTAAGTGTTAATTTAGTGGGTTATATCTTGAACACAAGACATAATTAATAAATAGACATAATTCTCATTTACATCTAAGCAGAATTTATGTACACTGAAATTAAAAACATCAGCCCTAAATGATTGTGTTTTCTATAAAATACTCACTTTTGTGGCCTGATGCAACCCAATAAAATGGTGTGTATGCAATGCCACCACCATGGAAACAGCAAAATACTGGATAAAAACTATTTAATCAAAAAGGTTCACTGCTTTCATTTTATTGTATATCGAAATTTTATAAGAACCATTCAATACAAACAATTCCCTATTTAAATATACTCAACAACCAATCATATTCTTAATTAAATTTAAAGATGTACTCACAACACTTGCACTTATAACTTCCTCCATTAAAATCTACTGTTTAGATTACATTTTCTTCTGCCCTTCTTTCAAAACTGTGTATTAACAACTCCATTCATCCTTGCTTCATTCAGGCTCCCTGTCCTTCCCACCCAGCCACATCATCATCTACACGTATACTTCCCTTGTTCCATCCATTTACCGTCTCTTCCTGTCTCCACACATATATACCCTACCTTACAGTTCCACCCTGTATGTCCTTTTATTGATCTGGCAGTGATCATAGTCCATTCTCTACTCTCTCGTTCTCTTTTTTAACCACTTATCCATATTGAATTTAACTACTTGAACTGTTCTTTTATTCTTTCATCATAATCACCTATTTCATCTAACTCTAAGATTCCTATTGCTTTCCTTCCTTTGTCTCCTTTCAAACATGACACCCGTGTATAAAACATCAGTCAATGCACATAGAAGTAGTGTCAGAATCTCTGCATCTATTACTCATCAGACTACAAGTTACTCTGATATCACAACTAGCTTAATTAACATTACCTTCCTAATTCTCCAAAAATCAAACCTCTGCATTCAAATTTGCATACAAATTATAACACCATTGCTCTCAAGTTTCAAACTTTCCTCATAATAAACTCTATCTGAATCAAACACTTCTCTCTCTCCCAGTGTGGAGAATTCCACCCAAACCCTAGTCATACCCATTCACATATACTTGGTCATACTTAAGCTTTATAGTATCTGCAATCAAATTTTAGACTTTCATGCTTGGAAATCACAACAGAACTACTGATATCTTGGCAGTCACAGAAAACTGTCTCAAACCCAAATATAAAAGACTCTGTATTTCTGTCTCCCATTTGTAACATAATCAGCCAGACAGTACACAGAAAAAGCAAATAGTATTGTATTATCTCACCCAACTACTATAATTTTACTTCCCAAGTATGATGGCATACTTATCAGATATGCAGTAGTACTCCATTGTTACACTAAAATGCTGAATCAGATAACACAGATTTGTGCAGACTGCATACACATGAAATACTGTATACCTACTAATCAGAAACGCTGTATTAGCCAATAGGTACACTAAAACACAGAGTTAGATTAAGCGTAGTGTTAGTTTGACCATATCTATGTGGGATTAGGTTAAATGTAAACCTTAATGAACTGTGAGGTGCTTAAACTTATATAGCTCTTTACTCAAACTAGAACTGTAGTAGTGATCCTAATTTTGATCAGAATATGACAGGATGGCTTAGCGCTTCTGCTAAGCTATTGTATAACACCTGAATTTGTTGAAAAATAGTCCACTCACACAAAAACTGCTGCTTTAAATTGCAGTGCTGTGTGGCTATATATTGAACTACTTTAGACTGCTTTAGTACATTTCTGTATTCTGACTGCATATATGTTGCATTAGCTATCATTTTGTATGCTATCTTTTTAAGAACTGTATAACTGTGGCAATATGAAAGTTGTTTTGAACCTACTTGAGTATATTTAACTGGGTAACTAAATCTACCTTGTATTTTTCCTTAATTACCTGGTTGAAATTTGCAGACACGTAACTAGTTTTTATCTGGCTGATGGAATTATAAATAATTTGTCTGGAACTGTTTTTTATTAAGGAAGTGTGTCCAACCTACAGTTTATTTCACCACTCTGTTTTCTTTCTCCCTTTATTGCACCTAGCTCTCCAACCTGCCTATCCTGTGCTAGGGTTTGGGAAACTGCCCTGTCCAAAATTGCTGTCTCTTCCTCAAGCCAAGGAATAGAGCCAAACCTCTTCCTGAGCATCAATCCCTTAAGGAAACAAGCCTTGAAACTGTAGTTTTATTGGCCATTTTGGGTCAATTCCTAACTCCTTGATCTCCCTCTCTTAAAACCCTCTTTTGCGAGGCTTTGCGCGTTTTTGCGCATAGTGCAACATCGGGCAGCGCCGCCTAATTGGGTTTAAACTATTCCTGGCTCCACAAAGTCTGCTCTTCACTTTTCCCCTTAGAACTGCTCTATCTCTCAAATTAAACACCATATTCTCATTCTAAGGCCCCTCACTGGTCCAAATAAGTAATTTTACAAGTTAGCACTAATAAACCATAAGCACTACTTACTCTTATACTCTCTATGATTACCTTGTCTCCTATTGGTCCGTTTTAATTCACTTCCCTATATTACTCTAGCATGTCCAAAGGTCAGTCAATGGTTTCCTCTCCAGTCCAGCTGGTGAATCTGGGAATTTTGAGGCAAAGTTACAACTGTCTCATGTACACGGACAACCCTCTCCTCCTCCAAACAGGTTCAAATATATGTGAGAGATGCAACCATATAGCCAAACTGGAGGCTGAGCTCTCTCATCTCAAAACTGGTGTAACCAGTCAGGAGGAGAAGGTAACCTCGCATAACACAATTCCAGTATCACATAGTCCCACCACAACAGCGAACCAAACACATAAAAACACAAAAACATACACTGAGGCTCTAAATAAAAATCTACCTAAGCAACAGAGACCGCCAAAGCAGACATCCAAGCAAACGCTACCCCAAAATAAAACACGTACAACATATAGCACACAAAGTCAGTGTGCCAAGCAGTCACAGCCTTTAAGGCTGAATAACACACCTGATACTCTTGTAATAGGCGACTCTATTGTCAGACACACTGATGTCCCGCTCACTAGGCTGAATAAAGAGAAGGTCACAGTGAGCTGCCTGTCGGGCGCTAGGATCCGCCACATAATGCAAGCACTCAGGTCACTCCAAAGCAAATACAAATATGACTCAGTCATTGTACATGCTGGCGTGAATGACCTGAGATGTACCTCCCTCGACTACATGAAAAGAGACATAGAGGAGCTTTCTGATCATGCAGCCCAGGCCGGTATGACCCTGACCTTGAGCAGCATCTTACCCTCACCTAGAATGATGCCACAGTATAAAGACAAAATGATCGATTTTAACAATTGTCTAAAATTTTGGTGTCATTCAAAGGGGATCCAGTGTCTGTCAGCCTGGGATAACATGCTCGACAAGCCACATTGCTTCGCTAGGGACGGCTTGCACCTGTCACCCCTGGGCTTCCGGATATTGGCAAAGGCTCTTGCCACCCCCATAATGCCTTTTTTAAGCAAGGCTCAAAAGTCAAACCCACCTCCATAGACAGCACAAGGAGCAAGAAACTAAGGGTAATACTGCTAAATGCCAGAAGTCTTAACCTCAAGATGCATGCACTCGAAGCTCTCCTCAGTATGGAGAACATCGATACCTGTGCAGTGACAGAAACCTGGTTCAAGGCTCCAGAGAGTACCCCAGCACTACCAGGTTATACCTCATATCATGCTTTTTGGCCCCAAAACCCAGACCGAACCACAAAAGGAGGGGTAGTTTCCATATTTATCAAGGATATCCACACCTCCAGGTTAGTGGCATTGCACAAAGTATCGGAGACCATCCATGTGCAACTGACAGTAGGCAAGACTGCTTTTCAGTTTATAGCATCCTACAGACCACCCTCTCAAAGTCAGGAATCCCACTCGGCTTTCCTGAAAACATTGGAGACCATGAAGATCTCTCCGAACACCATTATATTGGGCGACTTCAACTACCCAAACATAGACTGGGAGCATTACTCAAGCCCCAGCACCTTAGCCCAAAGGTTCCTGGAATTTATAAACTGAAATGCTATGGAACAACTAGTCACCACTCCCACAAGAGGGTAAAACATACTAGACCTGATCATTACCAACATGGGGACTCTATGCTCCATACCAGAAGTATATCCCTCATTGGTAAGATCAGACCATAAATTAATTTCACTGGATATCCACATCCCAACCCCACCCCCAGCCCAGAAAACCACAGTGAAAAACTTCTCAAAAGTGAACTTCACACTTCTCAAAACTGAAGTGGAATCCTTCAAGGCCCCAGGGCCAGTGGAAACTACGGCCCAAACTGCAGAATCCTATATAAACGCATTCTATGGACATCTCCAGGAATGCATGGATCATGCTATCCCAAACAAAATCAAGACCCAATCATCCAAAGGCAGGCGTCCAGTCTGGTGGACCCCAGCCATAAATAAACTGTACAACAGAAGGAGGGAGCTACTACATGATACAGCAAAATCCCTAAAAGGGAAGGCATCTCTGATCAGTACTAGCAAAAAATTAAGATCCCTCATAAAATCCTCCAAGGCCAGCTTCGAGAGAAAAATTGCACAGGACACTAAAGACAATCATAAGACATTTTTCAGTTATGTTAGGAACCTGGGATGCAACTCCCAGACTTGTTCTGAGTTGATTCTAAATGACAAAAAATACACTGAACCCACAGACATCGCCAATATCCTGGCAGACAGGTTCAGTGCAAACTTCTCCACCCCCTCCCCCCCCAAAAGAGCAAGTATCTATCCCAGTAGAGTGCAGCCTCCCAAACATCTCTGATGCTCAGGTGAAGGCTGCCCTCTCCAAAGCAAAAAACACTGCTTCCATGGGACCAGATGGCATCCCGGGTTGCGTCCTACATAAACTCCAAGAAGAACTAATCCCTCAAGTAAAACTGCTGTACAATCTCAGCCTCACTACAGGATATGTGCCCAAAGAATGGTGTACAGCAACAGTGGTCCCACTCCACAAAGGTGGTGCCTCTGCGGACCCTGGAAACTATCACCTCATAAGCCTGACTAGCCTAGTCTGCAAGGCTATGGAGAGGATCATCATGGAACTCATAAACAAAGACACTGGGGACCTACAGACACTACCCAATCTGGCTTCATCAAGGGCAGATCCTGCCTTTTGAACCTGGTCAACTTCTTCGAAACAGTCACCAAGGCCATAGATGAAGGGAAGGTAGTCCACACAGCCTATCTGGACCTCGCAAAGGCATTTGACACAATACCCCACTCGGGCATCATGGATAAGCTATCCAGCCTAAATATAAACCCCTATGTCATAAGATGGGTCGCAAACTGGCTCAAAGACAGAACCCACAGAGTCAGAGTTGTTGGAGCCATGTCAGACTCAAAACCCTTCACAAGTGGCATCCCACAAGGTTCTGTCCTGGGACCTCTCTTGTTCGATATTTACTTTTCTGAGGTACAGGCCAATGTGGGAGGACTATGGCTCACCAAGTTCGCAGATGACTGCAAACTGGGCGCCATAATCGACTCTCCAGCTGACACAAACATCCTTCAAAAAGGTCTCACAGAGACGGATAACTGGTGCCAGAGCCATGGTCTAAAGCTAAATGCCAAAAAGTGTATAGTCATACCCTTTGGCAAAAACAATGTGCCCACAAATTACCACATAGGTGGTAACCCATTAAGTACAGAGAAAGTAATTAGGGATCTGGGGACCCAAGTTGATAGCAATCTCTCCTTTGACAACCACATTGCCAAAGTGGTCAGAAAGACCTTCTACATAGCCCACCTCATCATGAAAGGATTCACATCTAGATCAAGAGAGGTAATCGTTCCCCTTTATTCATCCCTCATCAGGCCCATCATAGAATACAATGCCCCCTTTGGGATGTACCTTACCTGACAACTGCAGCAATTAGAAAGACCCCAAAAGTACCTCACCAGGAGGATCAAGGGACTCAAACAGATGCCATATGCTGCTCGGTTAAAAAAACTCCAGCTCTACTCAGTTGCATACCGCCTACTTCAAGGCGATCTATGCCTGACATATAAAGCTATGTCCAACCCAGAATTAATGGACATGCTCCACCTCAGTAAATCTAAATCCCTTAGAGCCATGCTCATGGGACTTGAACCTCAGCACAGAAATAAATAGAACATGCTGGAGGGACAGATTCATAACCCAGAGGCTCCCTTCGCTCTGGAATAGAATTCCAATTCATGTTAGACAGAGCACCTCACTGACTCTCTTCAAGAAGAATCTTGATGAGTGGATGGGGGATCGTAGGTTTGTCCCGGGGATTACTTCCGTGTCACTATTAGACAGAGGCCCAGTAAACTAAACTTTAAAAAGGGCACAGTATACTCAAATCAAGGGATGGCATAAGCCAAACACAATCAGGCTAGGCTTATAAATGCCCCAGGGCAGATAGACTAGTATGAACCTATGAACCTATACGTACATTCACTACAGCTATTGTGTGCAAATAATTTATATGTTTAACATCTCCAGGTTTTGAAATTGTACTGCCTAGTCAGAACAGCCAGCAGCCAAAACATTCCTTTCTCCCAACTTCCATACCTTCCCCTCTTACAGCCTCTGATTATTACTCCTGTTTTTCCCTCCTTTTTACCTTTAGACCAGCTAGCCCTACAAGTAGACAAGATTGCAATATATCATTTGTCCACTAGGTGGCACCACTTTCCTAGGCTCATCTCCTTGATCATCCACTCAACTATCTTAACATACAACTCTCAGGCATACAGATTTCTCCTATAATTATCTCTCTTGTAGTCCCAGTCCAGCCTTCTACTTTCTACTGTACATCACTCAACTGCCTGCATAGTATCTCCCATAAACTTACCTGGGCAGTCAGAACTCCACTGATTGTTTTTCATAGAGTTAGTCCTTCACTGGCTCTAGCCACTCCATTCGCCCTGCGGGCTCACTCCGTTCCCCTACCCTGTCTCCAATTCCCACCCGCCCCCACTATTCCTACATTTAAACACCCTGACCACTCCCGCATCCATACAACCAACCACATGATAGACCTCTTAAAGGTATACAACCAGACTCCTTAACAAAGTACTCATTCAGCACTCTTCCTATACAATACCCTGCATATAACACTCCAGTATTGAACCTACCTCACCACTGCTTAAGTTCCTACTATTATTCTCACTTCTAACTATCCTATCCATACCTTATCTTTTTACACTCTATGAACACCTTAACTGCCTAGGATTTCAATTCCCCATAAGACAAACTTCCACACCCACACTTGTAGTCTTTCTTAGCCATAAAAACATACCCAGCACATCAAACTACCTACCAGCTAAATATCATAGAGTGATTCACATTAAATGTCATAACTCAAGAGATAGGAAACTTCAGAAACTAATATTTAAACTTTTAAAATCTGTATTGAGACTACAAGTTTACTCCTTAATAGATGGTGATATCCACACAAATCCAGGTCCAAACTCTATTACAACTATAGAGCCCCACATTACAACCCCTGCTAACTTACAATTGCTTACTAGACCCCCTAATTCACTCCTAATAGCCCATCGTAATATTTGGAGCATAAACAATAAGGTTGCCCACCTACATGCTCTCATGGATGTATATTCATTTGACATCCTATGTCTCACTGAAACATGGCTCAAGCCAACAACACCAGACTATGAGGTAATGCCACACAAATATAATATCTTGAGACTAGACCGTAAAGCTAAAAAGAGTGGGGGAGTAGCTATTCTATATAAATCTGGTTTTCAGGTGACCTCCATAGACTCTAATCCACCCCTAGCCAGTAATGCAGAAATCCTTATTTCCAAGATTCAGCTTAATAAATGTAAATCTATCTATATCATCTGCATTTATCTTCCCCCAGAAAATAACACTAACACCCTAGTGGATATCCTTAGTTGGCTTTCCACAAACTACCCAAAAGAAACCATAGTACTCGGTGACTTTAATATCAATTTGAAGAGTTGTATCGCAGAACAGCCTTCTACCCATATAAACCTTTATGGTTTTACACAAACCATTACATCTCCCACAAGGACCAATAAAGTTAACAAGGAAAGCACCCTTGATTGGATCCACATAAATAGTCATCACCAAATTACATAGTAGGAACCCTCCCCGAAGACATAAGTGACCATTCTCTTACCTTCTTAATTAGAAATGAGTGGCATTCCAAACCAACCACATATAGGACAATAAGAGCCAACAAACATTTCAACCCTGACACCTTTCAAAAAGGACTTAAAGCATGTGATTGGTCTCCCCTGAATCAACTACCATTAGAAGAAGCAGTTATATACTTCAATTCTAAATTCTTAACTATTTTTGACCACCATGCACCAACTTGTACAATTAGAACTAGGGTTAAACCAGCCCCAATTCTAAATTCTTAACTATTTTTGACCACCATGCATCAACTTGTACAATTAGAACTAGGGTTAAACCAGCCCCAATTCTAAATTCTTAACTATTTTTGACCACCATGCATCAACTTGTACAATTAGAACTAGGGTTAAACCAGCCCCAATTCTAAATTCTTAACTATTTTTGACCACCATGCATCAACTTGTACAATTAGAGCTAGGGTTAAACCAGCCCCATGGCTTTCTAAAGCTACTAAACAAAAAATCCTCCTTAGAAACAAAGTCTGGGCAAACTGGTACACTACTAAAAGCCCTGCAGATCAATTAAAGTTTAGACAGCTAAGAAACAAAATGAAAAAAGCCATACAGTAGGACAAAAGTAATTTTTACTTTAAGCTCCAACAAACCCACCAAAACAAACCACAAAAATTCTGGTCAGGCATCAATAAACTTCTACACCCCGGTCGATCTCTCACAACCACCCCTTCAGGTTCTGATCACAGTAGGCCCAAGCAAATAGCCAATACCTTCAACACTTTCTTCACAGAGACCATTCAATCTCTTGCCAACCAGCTATACCCTGACACCTCATCTTCCACCACCTCCAACTCTAATACACCTCAATCATTTCACTTTCAACCTGTTCCTACATCCCTTATCTGTACCCTCATTCAAAAACTTAAACCTACCCCCCTCTCAGCAGGCCTACTACCTGCAGAATACCTGCAAAATGCTGCAAAAGCCATAGTCTACCCCATATCCATCCTGATTAATACAACCATTACTGAAGGAAACGTCCCATCAATCTGGAAAATTCACATATTATCCCCCTGCATAAAGGTGGTAACTCCAACGAATTAGCAAACTATAGACCTATAGCCATATTATCTCTACTGGCAAAAATCACGGAGAAATGCATTCACAAACAACTGTTAAACTTCCTATTAGAAAACAACTTATTAGCTAACTGCCAACATGGTTTTAGACCATTTCATAGCACCACCTCTGCTCTTTTATCTTTCTCTGACAATATTAATAAAAATCTTAATAATGAGCTTCTATCCTTTATTGATTTGTCAAAAGAATTTGACATAGTAAACCACCAACTACTCATTAACATACTCAAAAACCTGTCAGTTGATACATTGGCTATACAGTGGTTCCAATCCTACCTAAACAGCAGGCAACAGGCTGTATTATGGGAGAAAAACTTATCTTCTAACCTCGCGATTACCCTCGGTGTCCTTCAAGGCTCCATACTAGGACCACTCTTATTTTCTATATTTATAAATGACCTACATTCTGTAATACCTCAAGCTACCTGTATCCAATATGCAGATGATTCAACATTAATATACTCAGCCACCTCTCCATCAGATCTACAGTCACTAACCTAAAATGTGTTTAACACAGCTGAGAAATGACTTCTACACCAATGTCTTATCTTGAACCCCAAAAAACCAAAACTTCTACTATTTACACCCACCCGTAGATCCTCCCCACTTAATTTTACTGTTACATCAAGTAATGGTACTATCATCTCTCCTGATCCTACTACAAAACTACTTGGGGTACTAATAGATAAAAACCTTACCTTTGATTCCCATATAAACAGTACTATAAAATCAGTCAAAAAAACTAGGTTCCCTATATAAGATCAAACCCTTTCTGACCCCACTAGCCAGATCCACTATTGCCTGTACCCACTTAATCTCTACCCTACTTTATGCCTCCCCTATATATACTAAACTATGTAAAAGCAACTTGAACAAGCTGGTCATCTCCTACAATAATATTGTCAGATTTGCAACTGGGTCTACCTACAGAACCCATCATTGTCACAATCTTAAACAACTAGGATGGTTAGAGTTGCCAAATCTTCTAATATTTAACCAACTAACAGTTGTCCACAACATTATGTATCAACCTACTAACACACCTATACTTACAAATCTTATCACCCCCTATAGCAACCTAAAGACCCTATGCTCCTCTAATAAACAACTTGTGCAAATATGTAAAACTAACAATTTGGCTGGTGACTCTCTGTTCTCTAATACTATTGGCAAAACCTGGAACTCCCTCCCCAGTGACCTAACCTCCCTTACCTCAATCACCCTATTTAAAAACAAACTGAAACCATACCTTAAATCATAATGGTTATGCCCCTGTGCTAACCCTAACTACCTCACTTACCTATGGGTATTAATAATTTTATCTGCAAGTGCTATATACTTTTCTGTTACCCAAAAAGAGTGTGTGTCTTTACAGTTAAAATGTTTTACTTGTGATTTCCACACCAGTGGATGGTAAAAAACTGTATTGTACCTCAGTTTTTGTAAAATCTCTCTTACTTTTAATAATATTGCAAATGTGGAGCTTTTCTCCCCAGGCCTCTACTGAAAATGGACATGTATGCAGTTGGGCTAGCCTGGTCAACAAATGTAAAATAAAAAATAAATAAATGATCAAATCCTATTTAAAATTTGCAATGCTGAGCTACTTTACTTCTTAAAAGTAAATAATACTAAAATATCTATGTATTGCTGTACCTAGATATTCTCCTTGCCAAAATATCCCAGTAGAAGAAGATATTCTATTCTGGATATCAACTACAATTTACAACAAAATCATTATCTTAGGGGCCATTAATATCAACTGGACAAATCTAACATCTGACTTCTAAACTTCCATTATAAACCTCATTTTTTCTTGCAACTCATTATAACACCAACTAGATATGACAAACATTACAACCAGGGATCCACACTTGATTGGATGCTGGTTTCAGATGCATGTAAATTTATACTAGTTGGTACCCTAACACCCTAAGGTACCATCTGCCAGCACACATATATATATGTATATGTATATATATATATATATATATATATATATATATATATATATATATATATATATATATACATATATATATATATATATATATATATATATATATATATACATATACATATATATATATATATATATATATAGTAGCCGCTTAGAATCTCGAAAAGCTGAAATGTCGAATTTCAGTATCTCGAGACTATAAACCCAAATTTTTAAAATAGCGAAAGTTCATAATTGCGAATTAGAATATCTCAAATTCGTGGTTATGCCGTACACTATGTGATGTCCGGGATTGTGTGTTTATGGTACACGGTGCTGTGTGTGGATCTAGATGTTTTGTCATGTGAGTGAGTGTTTTGTAAGGGATTTGAGTGATGTTAGAGAGTGTTTGAGTGTGCTGATATGTTTGATGTGTGTGTGAGGGACTGGAGAATGTGTGTGTGTTTGTGCGATATAAGTAGGGGGGATGTGGGGGGCACAGCCCCCCATATGGGGGGGTGCAGGAGGTCTTGCCCCCCCCCTGCTTATGTGTGTATGAGTTGTGTATGTGTGTAGTTTTAGTTTATGTTGTGATGTGGGTGTTGTGGTGTATGTATGGTGTAGTGTATGCGGTTTGTTCAGTGTTTTGAATTTCGTGGTTTTGGGCTCGGGTGTTGTAGTTTGGTGTTTTGTGGATTCGGTTTCATAGTTTTGAGATACTGAAATTCAGTGTTTCAGTATTTTGAGATTATGAAGTGAATTTATAAATATATATATATATATATATATATATATCATCATCTTCTTTCGGCTGTTCCCATTAGGGGTCGCCACAGCGGATCACCTGTTTCCATTTCTTCCTGTCCTCTGCATCTTGTTCTGTCACACCAACCACCTGCATGTACTCTCTCACCACATCCATACACCTTATCTTAGGCCTTCCTCTTTTCCTGTTACATGGTAGCTTCATCCTTAGCATCTTTTTCCCAATATACTCCGCATCCCTTCTCAGTTCATGTCCAAACCAATGTAATCTTGCCTCTCTGGCTTTTCTCCAAACCTTCCAACCTGGGCTGTCCCTCTAATATACTTATTCCTAATCCTGTCCACCCTCGTCACACCCAGTGCAAATCTTAACATCTTTACCTCTGCCACATCCAGCTCAAACTCCTGCCTTTTTGTCAATGCCACTGTCTCCAACCCATATAACATAGCTGGTCTCACTACCCTCTTGTAGACCTTCCCTTTCACTCCTACAGGCACTCATCTGTCACAAATCACTTTTGACACTCTTCTCCACTCACTCCATCCTGCCTGTACTCTCTTCTTCACCTCTCTTCCACACTCACCGTTACTCTGAACTATTGACCCCAAGTATTTAAACTCATCCACCTTCGCCACCTCTACTCCTTGCATACTCACCATTCCTCTATCCTCCCCCTCATTCACACACATATATTCTGTCTTAGTCCTGCTGACCTTCATTCCTCTTCTCTCTAGAGCATATCTCCATCTCCCCAGGGTCTCCTCCACCTGTTCCCTACTCTCACTACAGATCACAATGTCATCTGCAAACATCATAGTCCATGGGGACTCCTGTCTGATCTCATCTGTCAACCTGTCCATCACCATTGCAAATAAGAAAGGGCTCAGAGCTGATCCTTGATGTAACCCCACCTCCACCTTAAACGCATCCGTCACTCCCACCACAGACCTCACTGCTGTCACACTACCCTCATACATATCCTGTACCACTCTTACATACTTCTCTGACACTCCTGACTTCCTCATACAATACCACAACTCCTCTCTAGGCACCCTGTCATATGCTTTCTCCAAGTCTACAAAATCACAATGCAACTCCTTCTGACATTCTCTGTACTTCCATCACACATATATATATGTATATATATATATATATATATATATATATATATATATATATATATATATATATATATATATATATATATATATATATATATATATATATATATATATATATATATATATATATATATATATATATATATATAGTAGCCGTTTAGAATCTCGAAAAACTGAAATGTCGAGTGCTCTTTCCCGGCATGAAACCATACTGCTGATCACTAATCATCACCTCTCTTCTTAACCTAGCTTCCACTACTTTTTCCCATAACTTCATGCTGTGACTGATCAGTTTATTCCCTCTGTAGTTACTACAGGTCTGCACATCACGATTATTCTTAAAAATCGGTACCAAAAAACTTTTTTCTTCATTTCTCAGGCATCCTCTCACTTTCCAAGATTTCATTAAACAATCTGGTTAAAAACTCCACTGCCATTTCACCTAAACACCTCCATGCTTCCACAGGTATGTCATCTGGACCAACAGCCTTTCCATTCTTCATTCTCTTCATAGCTATCCTTACTTCCTCCTTGCTAATCCATTGTACTTCATGATTCACTATCCCTACATCATCCAACCTTCTCTCCCTCTCATTCTCTTCATTCATCAACCCCTCAAGGTACTCTTTCCATCTCCTCAACACACTCTCCTCGCTTGTGAGTATGTTTCCCTCATTATCCTTTATCACCTTTACCTGCTGCACATCTTTCCTAGCTCGGTCCCTCTGTCTAGCCAATCGGTACAGATCCTTTTCTCCCTCATTAGTGTCCAACCTTTCATACAACTCTTCATATGCCTTATCCTTAGCCTTCGCCACCTCTCTCTTTGCCATGCACCTCATCTCCTTATACTCCTGTCTACTTTCTTCATCTCTCTGACAATCCCACTTCTTCTTTGCCAACCTCTTTGCCTGTATACTCTTCTGTACTTCCTCATTCCATCACCATGTCTCCTTGTCATCCTTCCTCTGTCCCGATGTGATACCTAGCACCTTTCTAGCCGTCTCCCTTACTAGCTCTGCTGTAGTTACCCAGCTATTTGGTAACTCTTCACTGCCACCCAGTGCCTGCCTTAACTCATCCCTGAACTCCACCTCAAAATTACCCTTTTTCAGTTTCCACCATTTGACCCATTTGACCCTTGGTGCTGCCCTTACACTCCTCCTCCTCTTCTTGATCACCAATGTCATCCTACAAACCACCATCCTATGCTGCCTAACTACACTTTCTCCAGCCACCAGTTTACAGACTCCAGTCTCCTTCAAACTGGCCCTCCTACATAAGATATAATCCACCTGTGTGCATCTTCCTCCACTATTGTATGTCACCCTATGCTCCTCCCTCTTGTTAAAATACGTATTCCCCACAGCCATATCCATCCTTTTCGCAAAATCCACTACCATCTGATCTTCTGCATTCCTTTGTTTAACACCATACCTACCCATCACTTCCTCATCCCCACTGTTCCCTTCACCAACATGTCCATTTAAATCTGCTCCAATCACCACTCTCTCATCCTTGGGTACAGTCATCACCACTTCATCCAATTCACTCCAAAATTTTTCTTTCTCATCCATTGCACACCCAACCTGTGGAGCATATGCACTAACAACATTAATCATTATACCATCAATTTAAGGCTTCATAAACATCACTCTATCTGACACCATTTTCATCTCGAAAACACTCTTCGCATACTGTTCCTTCAGAATAAATCCTATGCCATTTCTCCTCCCATCCACACCATGATAAAACAATTTGAACCCACCTCCGATACACCTAGCCTTACTCCCCTTCCATCTGGTCTCTTGCACAGACAATATACCAACCTTCCTTCTGACCATCATATCAGCTAGCTCTCTCCCTATAACAGTCATACTGCCAACATTCAAAGTCCTCTTTTCCTGCCTTCGGCCATGCCTTCTGCCTCTTCTCCTCCTTCGGCCAACAGTAGCCCAATTTCAGCCAGCACCCTGTTGGCTAACAGTAATGGTGGTGGTCGTTGTTAACCTATACACACACACACACACACACACACACACACACACACACACACACACACACACACACACACACACACACACACACACACACATATAGTTGCTCAGCATAATGCAGCCAAGGTTATCCAAGTGCAACTAACTCTGGGCAAAACTGCAATCCAAATTGTAGCTTGCTACAGATCCCCCACCATTCCCCAGGATTCCCACTCCTCATTTCTTGATGTACTGGAAAATATTAGGGTTCAACCATACACCCTAATAATGGGCAATTTCAACTACCCCACCATTAACTGGGAAAACCACTCATGCACCAACTCCTTTGCTCAACGCTTTCTGGAATTCATAAACTCCAATGGTCTGTTTCAACTTATCCACACCCCCACCAGGGGCAACAATATCCTAGATCTAGTCATTACCAACATGAGTGACCAGTGTTCCACACCTGAAGTCAACGCCTCATTGGTCCGATCTGATGATAAGCTAATTACCCTAGATATCCATATCCTGCCCCCACCCCCCATTAAGGAAACCATGGTAAAAAAATTCTCCAAAGCCAACTTCATGCTTCTTAAGACAGAAGTGGTGAACTTCATGACACCCATGCAGATGGACAATACAGTTACGACTACTGAATCCTGCACAGTTGCACTTTTTAAGCACTTGCACAAGTGCATGGATCATGCTATCCCAAACAGAACTAAGACACTATCCTCCAAAAAAAGGAAGCCAATGTGGTGGTCCCTGCCATAAACAAACTGTACAACAGAAGGAAGAAACTGTTGCAAAAGAGAGTAAAATCCCATGAGTGGAGGAACTCCCTGGCCAGCCTCAGTAAGAAGCTGTGATCCCTGATAAAATCCTCCAAAGCTAGTTACGAAAAAAAAATCGCCACTGATTCTAAAGACAGCCACAAAGCATTCTATAGTTATATCAAGAATTTCAATGGCAACACTCAGATCTGCTCTGAGTTACAGCACAATGGCACTAAATATACAGACCTAACTGATATTGCCAACATCCTGGCAGATAGGTTCAGTGATAACTTTACCCCCCCCTCTCACCCCCTAAAGAGCCCATCTCTATACCGGAAGAATGCAAAGTTCCTGTAATCACGGCTGCACAGATAAAAAACACTCTCCAAAGCCAAGAACACAGCATCTATGGGACCAGACAACATCCCAGGCTGTGTTCTACAGGAACGATAGAATGAACTGACACCGCACCTAAGTACCATGTTCAATCATAGCCTCACCTCAGACTTTGTGCCCGCTGAATGGCACACAGTGATGGTTATCCCATTCCACAAGGGGGGAGCCACCACGGACCCTGGGAACTACCGCCTATTAGCCTGAGGAGCCTGGTCTGTAAGACCATGGAAGTATCATCATGGAACTTATAAACAAAGACACTGGTAATCTCCAAACTCTGGACCCCACCCAATTTGGGTTTGTAAAAGGCAGATCATGTCCCCTAAACCTAATAGACTTCTTTGAAGCAGTCATCTTTAGGATCATTGATAAACACAGTGAAGAACAGAAGAGAAACTTCTTTACTGTTGGGGTAGCTAGACAAAGAAACTGTCTTCCCATGGATTTAAGAAGTTCTAATAGCTTAACTCAATCTAAATATCACCTTGACTTTTTTTATTTCGTTGATAGAGTTTTATGATAAGACTGGTTTGGAGTAGGGCTTCTGATGGTCTTTTTAATATTGTGATTCCCTAAACTGTTATTATTACTACTGTTATTATTATTATTATTATTATTATTATTATTATTATTATTATTATATTAAACAACTAATATTCTGGTAAACAGCACGCCTCTCCTGTTTGTGCTGCACAATTTCTTATGTTAACCAATGTGTACTTTTCTCATGTGATACAAACTAAGTTTACTTCTTACACTGCAATGCTAAGACAGTAGAATTTAAAGAAAAAAAAAACAGCTTGTTCCCTCCTAAAGTTGATCAACATTGTCACACTAAAGCTAACCTCTGTTCACAAATAAAATAAAGATAAATTCAAAGCAATCTCATCCTGGTTGTGAAAAATAAAATTCTCTTATTTTGATAATTTTATCATCAGTTCTAAGTAAATCATTGGGGTATCCTTCTAAAAGAAAGCCATATAAAGAAAGTATATATATATATATATATATATATATATATATATATATATATATATATATATATATATATATATATATATATATATACATATGTATATATGGTTTCACTTCTAAAGCTTGAAATTGCAAAACATCTATCCTCTAATTATCGAAGATCAGAGGATCGAGATTTGAAATATCGAACCTAAACAAAATCTAACATGCGAATACTTATTTCACATTTTTCAGGGGGGCAAGCCGCCTGCACCCTTACACCTGCTACTTAAATATACAATCTCTGAGATCGCACTACAGTGAAGAAAATGGTAAAGTTCCTGTTCTGCACTGTACGGCGATCTCCGTTGACAAGGTTTGATATTTCAAACCTCCGATCATCTGGGTCTTCGATAATTAGAGGTTGATGATTTGAAATCTCAGGCTTCAGAAGTGAAACCATCTATACATAGACACACACACACACACACACACACACACACACACACACACACACACACACACACACACACACACATATACACACAATAGCCTGAGGAAAGGAGCAGGGAGTGAGAAAATACACAGTCTAAGTGGGTACACTGATTTAGAAAGCTACAGAAGGGATGTATGGCCATGAAAATGCAAAGAGGCGATAAGAAAATCTATTTATTTATTGACTGATTGATCAGTTTATTTATTTATTTTAACAAAAAAAAATTGAAAAAGAATACAGCATTTTTTGAGCAGTGGCAATGGTAGCAAAACCACTGACATTGTTCAGAAAAGTGTGTTTCTCTACCCTTTGTAAAGTATAAACTGGTTCCATTTAAACTACTATTTCTTCTGTCAATTCTTGAACCCTTTTGTATGTGAACGAGTGTTTACTTAGGAAGTTGCTGCTCATCTGGATTTTATTATTCCCCAGAAGTGATTCAAACGGGTTTCTTTTTAGGGGATGATGTAAGAGTGGTTCATCCCTGCATATCCATGCATATTTTGTTTGTGTGTGTTTGCTTCATGACTTGAAGCGTTGACCTTTTGGATTCAACAAGTTGAAACTTCAAAATGTCTGTGGAAATGCATCAGTCAGTAGTCAAATCAGTAACTGGATGTTAACCAACAAGTATAGGGAAGCACTAGGACTGAGTGTGTAGAAGGTCTGCAAGGCCGTCTCCTTTGACCTAGCCCTGAACAGTTTGGCCAGGTAGTTATATGAAGGCACACAAAAGCAACTCATTTACAATTTGCACAGATGCAGCAAATGTCACCATTTACCTTTGATGCTGCTTTCCTAAAGGAGTCACTGTCTTCAAGCAGTTCTCCTGTTGCTCTTTCCTTGTTTTGATAATATCTTCAGTCAAAGACAACATTTCAATCCTTACTTCGAACAGACCAGACAATGAATTACCCCCCACACCAAGTTGTAAGGTGATTTTCCAAAATGTATTTATGGCCACGAGGAATTCATTTCCTATAAGCATGCCAAACTACTCCTACATCTAGGCCTTTCTCTCAGTGTCCTTTACCATCGTGGCCCATTAGTAGGGCATGCATTAGCCCTATGGTGACATTTCATTGAAAGGCTCTTTTTTGACTTGACAACTTTCTTCACTGTTGGCCACTATTGGTAAGATTTACAATTAATGCCACGACAAACACTGACATTTGGCAACAACTTCTTGCTTTTACCTGATGTATAGACATTTTATAGATTCTCAGTTCATGCTGAGACCTGGAAGATCTGCTGGGCATTTTTATAACACCCCCACTATACTTTTTCTTAACCTGAGACCATTCATGTGTTACCATAGCCATCTGCTGAAACTCACCACCAAGATGTGATCATTTGCAGGTTTTCACTTATAAATCTTCTGCTCAAAGCAGGTCCAATGACACAACCACAAACTCACTCATTTATTTTTAACCAAGGTGCTCTGATGCAAGGTAAAATTTGACCAGCTATGCACCAGAATATCTGTCCTTAGCTAGCAGAGGTGTGCTAACAATTCAACCCTACAAGTTACACCAGAAAAGGTATTCTGTGTGTGAGCTCTTACTTTGTTATCACAACAGTCATCAGAAACCATTAAAATTGCTAAGAGGGATTACTGAAAGAAGTAAAATGGGAGTAACATGGCAGAAACAGTACTGTACCTGCTGGAGGCCACACATTCCAGAGCAAATGCCTAACTTTCTTTTTGTTACTTATTTTGTTTTAAGAGAGGTACATCATAATGAAAAGACACTGTCTGAAATACAAGAAACAAGGAAAGATGATCTTTAAATAATGGGTGGTAAATGACTGAAACATCTTCCTGAAGAGGTTGTAAGAAAAGAATGTGAATACCTTCAGAAATGCACAGGACACATGCAAGACATTTCTTAAAACATGTCTGAAATGTGCCGGCTTCATATACCTGCAACTTCTCTTACCTAGTCTTCATGGAAGGGTTAGATTAGGTAGCCATGTAATCCATATCTAAATTACAGTATGTAATTCTGTTTCCATGAATTGTGAAATAGATCCATGACAGTTCCTGTCCACTGAATTACTTTTCACATTAACGGGGTACACTATTTTTTAACATTTGCAGCAATATGGAACCATACTATGAATGAAAATGAATCCACTATGGAAAGCCTTAATGCATTACAAAAATAATCTGCAGCCTTTTGTCTCCTGTCTACCCAACATTTCAGTGACTTTTTGCCATTTGTGAAGTCTGATTAATGAGCATAGTTTTAAACCCTTGTCACATTTAGCAATAATCATTAGCATTTTGCAAGTGGGAAGAAACAAGACCAAAAGAGAAATACAAATAGTGGGCTGGAAGTTTTTAACAAACTGAAGGCCATCCATTTTACTAACAAGCAACTAATGGAGTAGTAGGAAATGTGAATTAGACTGAATTGCAGCAGGGTCTGAAACATATTCAAATCTGAGATGCAATACCTTAGCTAGGCTGGTACAGAGGGGGAAACTGTCCTGGAGGCAAACTGTTAGGGTGTACCATTAGTGAATCCCAATCACTATTCTGTACAAAACAAGAGTTGATAATAAAAGCCGATATTGCTTCTGATGTCAAATCTGAGTGCTACAGTACTCTGTGTGTAGTACAAACTGTAATAGCAAGTAGTTTGTTATAGTTTAAAAGAAGAAAATACTTTGTTTTGTTTGTATTATTATGGAAGGGATGCTAGATTGGGGATGGCACTGGGCTAGGTGCAACTGTGCCAAGATGATGAAGGGATCACCAAAAGTCATAGAGAGTTACAGGTTAGTAGTGTCCCAGCGCAGCACAAAACCCCTACAGCTTCATCTTCCAGCCTCTTTAGAAAGTACCCAGGAGCAGAAATAATACCAAAAGTCATAGACAGTTACAGGTTAGTAGTGTCCCAGCGCAGCACAAATCCCCTACAGCTTCATCTTCCAGCCTCTTTACAAAGCACCCAGGAGCAGAAATAATACCAAAAGTCATAGAGAGTTACAGGTTAGTAGTGTCCCAGCGCAGCACAAAACCCCTACAGCTTCATCTTCCAGCCTCTTTAGAAAGCACCCAGGAGCAGAAATAATACCAAAAGTCATAGAGAGTTACAGGTTAGTAGTGTCCCAGCGCAGCACAAAACCCCTACAGCTTCATCTTCCAGCCTCTTTAGAAAGCACCCAGGAGCAGAAATAATACCAAAAGTCATAGACAGTTACAGGTTAGTAGTGTCCCAGCGCAACACAAAACCCCCTACAGCTTCATCTTCCAGCCTCTTTACAAAGCACCCAGGAGCAGAAATAATATAAAACTAAGCTTGGGCTGCACAACATTATAGCAATACAATTTCCAGAAGGCGCATGATTTTTGTGTAGATTGTTTGCTTGATTATTGATATGGAGAAAGCTTGGCTAGAAGAGCAGTCTAACTGCAGTATTTGCAGCAGATCCAAACTAATAAGCAATACCTTTTTTTCATAATTCACCTTAAAATAGCTAAGAAAAAATCATTTCTTTTTTATTTAATACTGAAATTGCTACTACTTGTTTATCAGTTTCATTTGAGTGCTCTTACCAAACTGTGTAGATGGAGGTACTTCAGTATCACCATGCAAGGTGATCTCTGGCAGTAATTGCCTTATGGTTAGAACAGAGTATTAAGGCTTTCAGATGTTAATGAACTGAATGCTGTAGATAAGGGTACAGAGTTTGATGCCTTCTACTGCTTTTTGCCTCTTGAGGAAATCTGAATAAGTCACATCCTGCTTAACAAATGAATATAATAACAAAAAAGTCTGTGAGTGGACTTCCTTTTGATTTTGAGGTAGATGTTTCACTTTCAGTGTATTTAGTCACAGAAGACTTCATTCAATTCTGCTGGGAGCAAGCAATATAGTGTACTGCAAGAATAGATTTTACATGTGTTGACCGCTGCAGTCGGGAAAAAAAAAGTTGTGAGTCATTATTATAATAAAACTGAGTAAGTGGATACTCTTTTCAGTTCATTCATGATGTTGCCAAATAAATACATGAATAAATGAATAAAATAAATTGTACTTTAATATAACTGATATAACAGAAATATAACATACATAAGTAAAGCATCTTACAGTTTATGCAAGTTAATGTGACTCATTTCTGTATTCTTCATCTAGACATTTGATAGTGTAAATATCAAAAATAATGTACTAGACTCTGTGCTGCTCCCCAGTAAAGCATTCATGCGATGTTAAGTAGAAAAATAACTAATGGGCAAAACTATGTGGACACCATATAGGTTGAGGTTTACAGTCCTGGATGAGATTAAGACTACATCAAGTATAATAATTATCTGTGCTGCACAACAAGGCCCCTGTTTTAAGATTAAGCATGCAGGCATGAACTGGGAATCAGGGAGCCAGAGGTAAGGAATCATTCATGTAATTGTCTTACTGCATTACATAGGAGACCTACTGTAAACCTTAACTGTAAAAATAATGAATCATATGATAGATCGTTTTGGCAAACCCTCAGTTTGAAAGATGGAAGGAGGGAATTAAATTTGAGATTACTGATGAAGGCTAACAAAGGCGGGAAAATGGATGTAAATAAAGAAGACATAAAACCCTTCCATCTAATTTCATTATCTACTTTATCCAGTGGAGGTTTAGATGGAGCTGGGACTTATCCAAGCAAGCAACAGCTGTAAGGGAGGACCCAATCCAGGATGAAATATCAGTCCATCACAGGACTCATGTCAATACAGAGACACGCACACACACACAAACTTGGAGGCAGTTATATTGTCATTCTCCTACCTGTCATGCTGGAGGAAACTAACAACCCCAAAGGTGACCCATGTGGAAAGATACAGACACGGGGTAGGACATGCATTCAAGCTTATATGCTTTAGCCCTTGTAGATGTCCAGCAGCAGCCAGCATTAAAAAGACACATACCCACTTACCCAGTACCTAAGGTGTGAGTGAGAAAGCTAATTACAGATGCTGTATACCGATACCATCAAGACGATGCTCTCTTCTCAGTGTTTGCAGCCATGTTCTGAAATATTGGCACAATTTTATTTATGGAGCTCTAAGAGACTAATTGAGTTCAAAAAGTAGTGAAATCCTACCTTAAGATCAGTCTGACTTGCAATTTCAGAACGCATACCCTGTAAATGCTATGCAACTCACATCCCTGTTACCTGAACCATATATTATAGCCTGCATTTCTCCATTTCCTCCAAAAGCACTCTAATAGACTAAGGTGCCCTGAACTTCGGCAGCAGCTCATCTTCTATCCACACATACATTCTATATTTCACTGCCTATTTTTTCTCTTTTTCTATATCTAGTATGTAGTATGTAATACACACACACACACAAATATATATATATATATATATATATATATATATATATATATATATATATATGTATGTATATAAATAAATATATATATATATATATATATATATATATATATATATATATATATATATATATACACTAAGTCACTTTCAATTACAAAAATTGGTTCCTTGCATTGTTTCTGTGTATATTTCTGAACTATTGTTCTACTAATTTAGCATTGGATTGATGACTGAGGAAATAAATCCCACACTAAAATTGTATTTCCATAAATCCTGCATTAAAACTGTATTTCCAACTAAAATACGAAAGGAAGAGCTGATGAAAGAACAGCATTGTAATGAAAATGCAGCTCACACAGAATAATTTCCAGAATCCCACTGTAATTATAATAAAATATCTTATAAAATGCAATGTATTAGAACATACATTTTTAGTTTCTATTAAAACACACATCTGGGATTTCTATTACAACATTCATTTTAGATTTCATGACATAAAAAATGAAGAATTAAAGACATTTAATTTTTTTTATGTTCCACAACTGGCAAACATCAAGCTACCTTTCCTTCTCATTCTCACTTTTTTGCTTTATCAAAGGCCCCTCTTTACAATGAAAGATGCCTAGGTAATAGAGCTATATTATTTATCTCACCCATGATCAAGAAATGCTCTTAAAGAATCATTTTATTCCTTTTAATAACTATGCATTTCATTTTTGGAGGTATTCTGTATTCTGTGAAAAAGTAGTGTACATTCTGGGAAGTGCTTAACATTTTCCAGAAAGCTAAGTTTATTCCCTTTTATTTTTAAACCAGGCATCACACTCTTGACAGCTGCTAATCACTGTACTGTATGAAAGTATCCCCTATAGTTATAGTATATGTTGGATGTAACGTGGTGCCATTTTATGTATACATTTGCTGTCATGTTGTGAAAGTGAAGGATTGCTTAACACAGACATCTGGATGCTTTTATAATTGACTAACTGTTTGAAACTTACAAAAATAAATTGATCCAATAGCGTCACATACACTACATGATAGTAAGTGGAATCATAACTGTGGCCTTGAATTTTGCAGAATTCTGGCCAGTTAGCAATTTTCCAGTCACAGTTGTCTACTTTGTGTTCACTTTGAAAGGGACTGAATCTAGAAACTACAACAATGAAACTGAGTTCCCCTAGACCACAAGCAAAAATTACATTTTGCAGTAAACATACCTTTTGAAAAAAGCACACACCATCGATGAAAGAAAGATTTTTTTCCTGAATACAACCACATTGTCAGCAAAATATATAAAATACTATTGTAAACTGAAAAACAGCATTGAAAGTCAAGAACCTCCAATAAATGTAAAGTGAAAAGAAAGCTTTGCAAATGCATCAACACGAAAAAAAAAAACAAAGTATATAAATAAGGCACAGCATACACAGAGAGGTAAAAATTAACAACAGATTAAGGTGAAAGAACCACCATACATTAATGTAAATAAGAATCTTAAACAATTATTTTTATCCTCCATTTCAAAGTGCCAAAACTGTTGAATCATTCAGTATGGTCTTCATTTTGCAATTATTTTGCACTGGATCAGTTCCAAAATTTTGAAACCAATGGTTGTCAAAATTTAACCATTATAACATTGCTTCAAAATATTGCAACTTTCCTTCTCCTACCAGGAGATGGTACACTTAATTTATTTAATCTATTTAATCTTAGAAACAAGATTTTGATTTGGGTATCATTGAAGACAAATTCCAATAGTACAATTTTTTTCACAAGACAGCAGGGCTGTCAGGAAACTATTGATACATACATGATGAAGTTAAGGTACAAAGTCAAAGGTTATGAATTTTAATGTGATAGATGGGTCAGTGATAAGAAAAAGAATTGTCTGTAGCACCGGAATGAACATCATTAAAGAAAACTCTTTGTCTGAGGTATGATTATCAGCATCTTAGGAATCCATGTCCACCTCTTAATCAACAGTGAAGAAGTGAGAACAGCCCAATTACTTTTTCTCAAAAAAAAAAAAAAAAAAGTCTAAATATGTCTTCCAGGTAACTGGTACAAAACAAAAGTGGTGACTGTATAGTTGCTGATTATATCAACCACCCCATCTTGAACAATTCCATAAGTGACAAATATACATGTAAATGAGGCAGATGTGTGTTTTGAGATTGTGCACAGTTTCTACACGAGACACAGAAGAATAACTACATATCTCAATGTAAACATGGTTTGGCTAAAATGTTCTATATATCAAGCTGAATATAACATTTTTTTTGAGAATAATTCGAAAGGAGTGGTCTTTTATACTGTTTAAATCAAAAGATTAATTTTTCACTCAATCTGGGTATAGCCTGATACCATTCAGATGAGCACTATATAGAAGCAAACAGTCCAAATTATTGCTTCAACTAGTGTCTGTAGAGCAACCTGGGAAGATTTATTTGTGCACAGGTGTGTATGATGAAGTTAAAGCACATTCTGTGCAAGTGCAGGGCACCAGAATTCACAGTTCACCCCAAGATACACAATTAATGATTTTTAATATCCCAGTGAGCATGATTGAAATATTAATGATTCACAGATGCAGTACAATCTGTAAAGCCTTTAAAGCAGAGTACAGTATGATATAATGCAGGAATGCAGAGTACAGACAGGAATGTGAGTGAAACTGCAGCATCTGATATTTTTTGAACAGTATGTTGGCATGTTTACTGCACATGACTGTTCATTTCATGATGTTCTCAATCAAAGTGAAATGGCTTACAGCTACAGTATCTTATAATACAGTACTGACAGACTGGGCAGCTGACAAGAAAGAAGTTACATTACTTTTCAAGTATAGTAAAGTTAGCATGATGAAATTCATGAGTCACTTCCTGCAGTGTGACTGTGTAAAACCAGATATGTGATCAGATGTTTAGAGAATTTAAAAATCATTGTTAGTACTCAGTGTAAACTAAAGATACACAATATAATATTTTGGCCTGTGCATCTTACAAAATATAAGTTATGGGGACACTATAATATCTAGAATGTGTATCATAAGAAAAGTCATAAACACTCTACTGCTTCTCATGATCAGCCAAGCAGACTATTGGGTAAAGTAGCTGTTGATTTATTTCAGCTTAAATGACAATCGGGATCTTGCCTTTGATAACTACTATTCGTATATATCCTGAGATGAGCAAACTGAAAGATGATTCTTCACAAACTGTCATCATATAGATGAAATCCAGTTTTCACACTATTGTATCCATGACATTCTCATCTCTGATAAAATGACCTTGTTTATTAGCTAAAAAATTTATGCATTTCTCAAAGCTGTGAATTTCAGTGTATTACATCTCAGTCAAGGTATCCACATTCAGATTATCAGGGAGAGGAGATATATTTATTGAAATACTGCAATACATCACAAAATGTGTTGGCAGTTCCTGCTACATTGTGCTTCTCAAAAATAATGCACTTCATTTCAACCTGTAAAGACGTTCTCATTTAAAATGTTTGAATAGGAGAAAATTAGCTGATAGCTGACAACATCTTCTGTTCCTCAACCAGGGAAACCTGTCAAAGGTGAAATTTGCCTAGGAGAAATATTAAAAACAGAAGTGCTACAAATGGCAGTCCATTTCTTGATATTCTCTGGCAAGCTTAAATGACCTAGAGTTATATTATATTAAAACATGGTACCGATAAAATGGTCGGACAACAAAAAAGATGTACTTTTACAACCTTTCTTACATTAAAGCACATTTTTTCAGTTGTTTTCCTAGTCTAAGTGTAAACTTTCTGTGGGCAGCACCTGATATTAATAAGCGAGGAGTAATTTGCTGCTATCTGATGGGAAGGCATTACTGACTGAGTTCCCGCTACATTCTTAAGGGTTCTTTCACTCTTACCACCAGTTAAGAATTACTGGGAACTGTTTCCTGAGTCTTCCAAAGACTTATATATGAACGGAGCTGAAACACATGTGCTGACTGAGGTTTGGTTGGCATTATTCAAGTGTTTTGGTGTTTTCTGTACTTTATTTCCTATTTAATCACTTTGTATACCTTTTTCACAGTTTGTTTAGTTAAACTTGCTGGCTTTGTGTCTGATCAGTTGCCTGGCTGTGTAAAATACCTGTTTGGTACACATTCTAGTTAATCTAAGAGTTTTTATTTGTGTTTTTGCACTTTTCCCACTTTTTTTTTGCATTAAACTGCAACTTATTTGGAGTAGCCAGTATTGTACATTTCCTGGTTGTCTGCTTGTTTGTGTAGCTATTAGATCCTCCATTTTGTTACACTGAGTGTTCTGCTTTGTAGATGAAGAAGATAGCAGCTCCATCTAGCTAATAAATTTGTTTTTCCGATGTCTTTCTACTGATCCTCCTACCATCACAATGTTCCTTACATTAAAGTGCATTTCTCAGTAGATTTTCTAGTCTAAATGTAAACTTGCTGAGAGCAGTAGTGATTATTTGGTGAAAGTGAATGTTTGCTACTGTCTGAGGGGTAGACATTACTGTGTAAACGCTAACAATGTTCTTATTGGTTCTTTCACTTTTACCACTCAGCTTTAAATAATGGGTGGAGGCTCAATGAACAGTGGTGCACATTGCTGTATTCAGCAGAAGCAGACATTTTCACTTTCAAATTCTCTCTCTGGAACTTAAGTAAATTCTCCTGCCAGTTATAGCTATATATACTACAGAGTTAAGCAACGGTACATCAAATGGAATCTCTCAGAAAATCTATACAAATTATTTTGCTACCTACCTGATGTGGTGCTCAAGTCAATTTTTCTTTATCCACACTTATTAATATATCCCAAATCAATAACAGACCTATGAGCCAAATATCTCTCTCTCACTCTCTTTCTCTGCCTTTCCCAGCAAGTGCATGAAGAAGCTCCTTATGTGGAGATTTATATTGTTCTTTCAAATAAATAGCACTAAAGTCAACTCCAAACCTCATAAGCACTCCCCCACCCCTTTTAGTCCATATTACTGAACATCTGACACCATGGATTTGCACTTCCCATTTGACTCTGTAGCCTTTTTTTTTTTTTTTTGCTAAAATGGAAATTCTGAGACAATTTAGCAATTATCTCATGCTCACAGACAACCACCTACTACTTACACAAGCTGACACAATGTGTAAGAGATGTAGTTCTATAATGTTACTGGAGACAAAGCTCTCATATGTAGCTACTGCAAATAACAGCCAGGTTGTCGGGATGAAACAACACCATGACACAGCTACTAGTCATTGCTGATTCTTCCATCTTGCATCTTCATTGTGAAAATGTTATGTCTCATTGAGTTTTTTTTCATATTGTAAAATACAAAAGCACTTGTGAAGCAGTATGTACAGTGCAAAATAAAGAATTTATTGAAAGGTCAGCAAAAGACTGCTTCACAAGTGCTTTTGTCTTTTACTGGTTCCCCTTTTGGGGTTGCACCTGTCTCTTGTTTTTGTGTTTTTTCATACAGTATTTAATGGGTGATCCAGCGATATGCCGTTCAGGGGCTTATCCTCTTTCCTCCACTGCGGTGTGACCATGGGTTGGTATACATAACTTTAGTAGGTGTGGGAGGCTTGGCCTACATATCATGGTGTACAAGGGGCTTTCTTCTCTGCAGAAAAAGAATTTGATCTATTTTCATATATTTTTTAATCTGTTTTCTAAATGTATTTTTTTGGAAAATGATAAGCTGAAAAAAGGAATTGTTGATGGCTCTTAGGTCAACCCAGGTTCCTATTACCTGATCAAACATTTAGGTTAGTGAATACCTAAACATCGATCTGGTAATAGTGAAATCAAAAAAATGCGAACAGCCGATTTAACGCAGGGAAAAAAAAATCCCTTGGCCGTTATGCAGATTTTGCCCTTTCCCAATGTAGAGCAATCTCGTAGTTGGTATATTTAGTTAGGGGGGGGGTTTTAATTTTTTTCCTGCGGCCGAGAGAATTCATTCCCTACGTTAAATTGGCCATTTGCTGTTTTAATTTTTTGATATTACCAGGTCGACGTTTAGGTATTTGCTAACCTAAATGTTCGATCGGGTAATGTAGACGCAGTCATCCCAACACAACATAAAATTCAGTCACACACATTTCAGGCCAAATACATAGACCTTCATATGCTGAGGCTATTAGTATCTCAAAGGTCTTCTAAATGTAACCTAAGAAACAATTGCCCTCAGAAGCCTACAAAGACCCATAAACAAACAGCACAGACACAACACATGATGAAGCACACATCCAAGAATCACATTGTTTCATTTAAAAAGCCTATAAAGTAAACCTCCAGACAGCGAATATCTCATTCATAGATTAATTTGCACTGAAACACACCAATGCACAATTCATCATGCTGTGACAAAACAGGGTCATGTTCAGTGGCCTGTCAGGTGTCAGGATTCACCACATCACACATGTACTCAAGTCCTTGTACCACAAGCACACATGTGATACAGTCATTGTATATGTGGGTATAAATCACTTCAGATATAACTCGCTGGAAATTATGAAGAGAAACATGATGGAGCTCTTGAAATAGGTATCCAAAGAAGGTATTAACCTTTCCTCGAGCAGTATTCTACCTTGACCAAAACTGATGCTGCAATTTGAACAAAAAAATACTTATTTCAGCATTTTGCTTAGCTTCTGCTGTCATTCAAACAGGGCACAATATATATCAACCTGTTAAAAGATGGTAGACAGTACTAAAAGGTTTGCCAGGTATGGAGAGCATTTTTCCCCAAGGCTTCTGTATATTGGTCAAAACCTTGTCCACCTCCATAGGATAATTTTTAGGCAATGTGAATTTTCTAAAGCTTCTAATGTAACTAAACAGAATCCAAACAGTATTAAAGTATTGCTGATCATTGCTAGGAGCCTAGACAAAAACCTCCAATAGTTATCCTGGAAAATGTTGAAAGAGACATTGTCAGAGAGACATGGCTCTAGACCATTGAATGTACTCCCTCGGTGCAGGGCTTATGTGCATGTTACTTGTACAATCCCACAACATTAGGCAAATGCACTAAAGGTGGAGATGTATCTATATTCTTAAAATAAAATCTCACCTCCAAACTCATTAGACAAGATAATGACCTGGACCTCCTCCACATCCAACCTACTATAAACAAAACCACTTTTAACCTTAACCCCTCTATGTCCCCCTCTGCCCATACCTCCTAGCTTACCAGTAAGAAGCTCCTATGCATTAAAAAAAAACAACAATCTCCAAGGAGACTTCAACTATCCTTCCATAAAATGGGAGATGTATATGTCCTCAAACATCTATGCACAGAGATTTCTGGTCTTCACCAGTACAACTATCTGGATCAGTTCATCAACACCCCAAACAGGAGTGATAAAATCCTGGACTTGCTATTACCAATATGAAGGAGCTCTGCTCCCCACCAACTGTAACCTCCTTCCTGGTCAAACTGGATCACAAGTCAGAACCATTCAATGTAAAACTGAAGCCTGGAGCATTCTCCAACACCTCAATATTCAGAGACTGTCAAATGCCAATTTACTAAAACTGAGAGATGGCCGGGCTAAATTCACAAGTCTCCACCACCACCTCAAAGATTACTTTGCCTATGCAGAATCCTTTTCTGCCAAATTATATACAAATATAAATAGTGGCAGAGATGCACCTGTCAGTCTCAGAAATATGTATAATGCCAAATTCAGTAATAAACCCTTGTGGTGGAACCCAATTAGAAGCAGGTTCTATACGAATATAAAAGTTAAGAAATCACTGCATGCAAAAATAAATCTTTCTCATATGAAGCCAAAAATATTCTTGCTAAACTAAACAAGTAACTCCAGATCCAGCTCAATTAAACCAAAGCCAGATATGATGTAAGATAACCATGCGGCCTTCCTTAACTATGTTAGAAACCTCTGAAACAATGCCCAACACTGTGCAAGGCCAATAATAAATTATACCACCTATTCAGACCCAGAGGACATAGCCAATCTACTAGTGGATACATTCTCCCTTGCTTAACAACATTCCCAGATCACATGCAACTATGACCCACAAATCTCTCAAGAACAAGTCCTCAAGATACTATCCAAGTCCATTTTCCCTGCTTCTGTACATTTCAGGATGCCTACTGGCTATCTTGAAACAGAACATGTCAAACCCCCTACAGAAATTATTCAATATCAGCCTCCAAACAGGCTATATGCTGGATAAATAAAGGACAACAGTAGTTATTCCCTTGCATAAGGGTGGGGTGTCAGCTGACCTTGGTAATTATAGACCCATAAATCCAGCAAGCCTCATCTGTAAAGCTATGGAAAGGATCATTAATAAACAAGGATATATGTAACTTGTAAACCCTTAACCCAGGCCAATATACTTTTGTCAGGGGCAGATCCAGCCTACTCAACCTGGTTTATTTCTTTGAGAAGGTTACTGAAGCAATGAATTAGGAAAAACAAGTATGCGCTGTATATCAATATCATGATAAAGCATTCAATACCATTTCACGGTCCAATATTGTAAATAAACTCTCCCTAAATGTCATTCCATCCACCAGTACAGGCTCTCTGGATCAGTCTGTCCATACTTTAAACAGGGGCAATAAATTCCTGGACTTGTTATTATCAGTATTTGGCAGTTGCGCTCCTTACCAGTTGTAGCCTCTTTCCTGGTCAAATTGGACCTTAAGTCAGTGACATTCAATTAAAGAATGAAGGCCGAAGCCTCCTCCAATATCTTAGTATTCAGAGAGTATGAAAATGCTGGTTTACTAGAACTGAGTGATGATGACCTGGCTAAATTCTAAAAGTCCTCACCAAGTTGAAGATCACATTGCTTATGCAGAAATTCCATGCCAGTATAAATAGATGCATATGTCCCTCCCCCACTCATACACCCTAAGCAGCATGTACAATGCCAAATTCAATAATAAACCCTTGTGGTGGAACCCTAATATAAACAAGGTATAAAAGAAAAGAAAAAAAAAATAGTAATTGCACACAAAAATAAATCACATGAAGCCAAAAATACTCTTACTTAACTAAACAATGAATTCTGGACCTGGCCAACTCAACCACAGCCAGACATCATTTAGGAATAGTTACCCAGGAAAAGGATAACCACAAATCCTTTTTCAAAGTATGTTAGAAACCCTGAAAACAATGTGCAAAGCTAATAATAAATGATACCACTTACACATATCCAGAGGATATACCCAATCTAATAATATATGAATTTAGCTCAAATTTCACTCCCCCTCCCCGACATTCCCAGATCACATGCATCTTTGCCCCAACAAATCTCCTAAGAAGAAGTCTTCAAGGAAATATCTAAGTACAAGAACACTACTTTTATGGGGCTGGATAACATAACAGTATGCCTACGATCTAGCCTGAAACAGGACCAATGAAAGCCCCTATAAAAATAATTCCGTATCAGCCTCCAGACAGGCTATGCACTGGAGGAAAGAAGCACGGTTGCAGTCATCCCCTTATAAAATGCTGAGGTGTCAATTGACCCAGGAAATTATAGACCCAGAGCTGGATCCAGCACTAGGTGACAGAGGTAGTCACCTAGGGCCTTGTGGCTATTGGGGCACACTCTGGCCAGGAGGCTTCAACACCAGTTCATTTTTACCCCCACTAGAGGTAGCAACATCCTTGACCTGGTCATTACTAACATGGGCGACCGTTGCTCTACACCAGTAGTCAACTCCTCCCTGGTTAGATCCGACTATAAACTAATCACTTTAGAAATCCACGTCCCTCCCACCCCCACCCCCACAAAGGTAACCACCATGAAAAACTTCTCCAAAGCTAACTTTGGGCTCCTAAGAACAGAGGTGGCTAACTTCACGGCACCCATGCAAATGGAGAATATTTGCATGACCACCGAATCATACACCAATGCACTGTACGATCACGTACACAAATGCATGGATCTTGCCATACTCAACAGAACCAAGATGCTCTCCTCCAAAAAAAAAAAAGGAAGCCAATCTGGTGGTCCCCTGCCATAAACAAACTCTACAACAGAAGGAGGAAATTGATGCAGAATAAGGTGAAGTCCCAAGACTGGAAAAACTCCCTTAACAGCCTCAACAAAAAGTTGAGTTCTCTCATCAAATCCTCTAAAGCTAGCTATGAAAACAGAATTGCAGCAGATAGTAAAGACAACCACAAGGCATTCTATTGTTATGTAAAGAACCTGCATGGCAATACCCAGATTTGTGCTGAGGTACTGCACAATGGTACCTCCTATATCGTGCCAACAGATATTGCTAATATACTGGTCATCAGATTCGGTGCCAAGTTTACCCCTCTCTCCCTCACCAAAAGGACCAATCATAATACCAGTAGATTGTCGGCACCCAGTATTACTGCTGCACAGGTTAAAACAGCACTGTTTAAGGCCAAGAATACAGCTTCTGTGGGACCTGACAATATCCCTGGCTGTGTTCTACATGAACTACAGAGTGAACTGGCACCTCACCTTGTGTGCCCTGTTCAATCACAGCCTCACCTTAGGCTTTGCCCCTACTGAATGGTGCACTGCTATAGTCATCCCTCTCCACAAAGGAGGAGTGACTACAGACCCTGGGAACTATCGCCCTATTAGCCTGACAAGTCTGATATGCAGAGCTATGGAATGCATCATCATGGACCTAATAAACAAGGATATAGGGAATCTCCAAACCCTGAATCCCACACAGTTTGGTTTTGTGAAGGGTAGATAATGCCTGCTCAACTTGTTCGACTGTTTTGAGTCAGTCACCAGAGCTGCGGATGTAGGCAAGGTGGTTCATACAGCCTACCTTGATCTGGCCAAGGCCTTTGATTCCATTCCCTACTCAGGAATCATAGAAAAATTCACTAAGCTAGGCATCCACCCCTATATGACTAGGTGGGTTGCAAACTGGCTCACAGATAGAACCCACAATGTGAAAGTAGCTGACTCCAAGTCAGACCGCTGACCAATCACGAGTGGAGTCCCACAGGGATTGGTCCTGGCTCCTCTCCTGTTTTGTATCTACCTCTCAGAAGTCCAGGCCAACACGAAGGGACCCTGGCTGACAACGTTCACAGACAACTGCAAGTCGAGAGCCATTATTACCTCCCCAGGTGATGTTGACATCCTACAGAAAGGCCTTACTGAGACCGGCGACTGGTGTCAGAACCATGGCCTTCAGCTCAATGCCAAAAAATGTGTCGTCATCCCCTTAGGGAAAAACCCAGTTCACATGAACTACCACATTGATGGTAGTCCACTGAACACAGAAGGTGTTATAAGAGATTTGGGAACACAGGTTGACAGCTACCTCTCATTTGACCACCACATTGCCACTGTGGTCAGAAAGTCCTTCTATGTGGCACATCTCATTACTAAGGGTTTTGCATCCAGGAAGAAAGAGGTAATTGTTTCCCTCTACTCTTCCCTCATTAGACCAATCATCGAGTATAATGCCCTATTTGGCATGTACCTCACTAGACACACCTGCAACAACTGGAGAGGCTGCAAAAGTACCTCACAAAGAAGATCTTAGGCCTTAAACACTTGTCCTATATGGGCAGACTCAAAAAAACTCCAGCTATTCTCTGTCTCATATTGCCTACTTAGAGGCGATCTCTGCTTGACTTACAAAGCCATGTCTGACCTAGCTCTGTTAGAAATGCTACATCTAAAGAAATCCCAATTACTCCACACCACATGCTCCAGAGACATCAACCTCATTACCACAATGAACAGAATGTGCTGGAGGGACAGGTTCCATAACCCAGAGACTGCCCATGCTATGAAATAGACTTCCCATACATGTCAAACATAGCACCTCACTGGCCTTCTTCAAGAGGAATATTGATGAGTGGATGGGAAGTAGAAAATTCACCCCGGGTATCACTGCAGTGGCTCAAATCAACAGAGGCACTGGAAACTAAGGTCGGGTGGCACAATGCCAGGGTAATCCTATGGGCTAGGCTTGTAAAGGCTCCAGGGTCTGGTACACACCTATGAACCTAATATCAGTAATCATTGTAGAAATAAATAAAAAAAGGTATACACACTGATAGGGTTGATCAGTGTTTATGGTAACTGGGGAGAAATAGCCAGGTAATGGAACACTGGAATGGCTGGGGAGGGCGCTGCTGGGAGGTAAGGGATTGCTGTGAGAGGGGCTGCTCTGGGGAGCCCCAATCTATTATCCAGCCTAGGGCCCCATTTGATCATGATCCAGCTATGTATAGACCCATAAGTGTGGCAAGCCTTATTTGTTAGGCTATGGAAAGGATCATTATTGAATTAATGAACAAGGCTATAGGTAACCTGTAAACCTTTGACCCAAGCCAATTCAGTTTTGTCAAGTGCAGATCCTTCCTATTAAACCTGGTTTGCTACCTTGAGAAGGTTACTGAAGCAATGGATGAGGGAAACTCAGAACACACTACATATCTAAATCTTGGTAAAGCATTTGATATCATTCCACACTGCAATATTGTTAATAAAATCTCCCTGTTAAATGTCAGTCCCTGTGTAACTCAGTAGATAGCAAACTGGCTCACAAACAGAACCCAGAAAATTAAAGTGGTCAGCTTTATCATTTCAAAAGGCCTATCACCAATGTTGTACCCCAGGACTCTGCCCTTGGTCCAGTCTTCTTTGGCATTCACTACTTGGAAGTCAAAGTCAATGTTAAGGGCTTATGAATGACCAAGTTTGCTGATGACTATAAACTAGGTGCTGTTGTTAACTCTCCAGAGGACACTGGGAACCACCAAGAGAGTTTTTCCTAAACAAATAGTTGGTGTCAAAACCATGGACTAAAGCTAAATGCTAAAAATGTATAAAAGTATCCTTTGACAAGCATAATATCCTATCCACTGCAACTATCTGATAATACAGCCCTGAATATTAGTTTTGTAGTTGGGGACCTGAGAACCTATGTAAACAATGAACACTCCTTCAGTATGTATACACTATTGAAAGAAAATAATTTTCATGCACAGCTTGTTAGTAACTTATAGAGTCCGCAGATGTGATCTTTCCACTGTAATCAACATTTATTAGACCAGTTATAGAGTATAATACCCCTTTGGCATTTACCTGAGGTCCAAACACTTGGCAAAAATTGAATGTTCACAGCATTTTATAACCAGGAAAATCCAGGGCCTAAATCATATAGCCTATACTGATCATCTCAAAGCCTTGTCCCTGTTTTCAGTACCCTACATGCTGCCTCACATACAGAGTCTCAGCAGATCCCACCCTTTCAGGCCTTCTGTTTATCTGCAAATCTAATGATAGCATAAACACCCACTCAAGAGATCTTTCACAGCATAAATAGAACATGTTGGAGGAACAGATATGTATCACAGAGATTTCCACTTCTTTGGACTTGTCTTCCTCTTCAAATAAAACAAGGTACTTCTGTTACTCTATTCAAATGTAATCTTGATGAATAGATGGAAAAATTCAAATTAATCACTGGTGTAGCACCCTCATCCCTTATTGAAAAGGGTAACATGTAAATGCTTTGCCGATCCGAGTTATTTTGCATTAAATTACTAGGGCAAAAAATCATGGAAATGCATGGCTAAGCTTCTAGAGATCCTCTAGGATCAGTAGCCTAGTAAAAACCTATGAACCTGAAGACTGAACAGCTAAGTCATTACCTACATTGAAATCTCAGACAAACAGATAGCCTGTAAACTACATTTAAGAAATACCTGAATCTACTGAAAACTGCTGTTATGTGATCATGTCCACACACTCAGGTCTTATCAAGAGAAAAGAAGCTCTTGCATTGAAACATAACGAGAAATGTGTGCAGCACCATACTGTTCTCATTTCAGAACAGTGATTAAGAAACAGTCATTATTTCATTAACACCTCTTAACTGTAAAATTTCATACCTCTATCAGTCTAAATAAACCATTACATTCCAGAGCATTTACTGAATAAAGTAAAAGTATAAGCCAAACAAATATAAATAACATGTGAAGAGTAAATGCTATTAAAAAGGGTCAAACATCAATCTCCTTTTTAGAATAATAATAGTGCATTCACAGTCCTTACATTACTTCTGTAATATAATTGATATAGACCCTGAAATATACCTTTCTCTAAAAATTCACAAACAGCCTTTCATGTCTTGGAACCTGCACATCCTAGAGATATTCACAACTAGCTGGACTTGTGTTTTTACATGACATCAAGAAATTCCTTTCTGAGTCACGGCTTGATGGCATATTTAAAGTACTATGAATAGCATCCTTATTTGTGTAATTAATGTAAATAACAAAATGCACAGCTTAGAGTAGAAATAGCAATATAGTTTTCTTCAACATCATTTAAGATGTCATGCAATAGTCTAAAAGTCACTTGGTCCAGAAAATATTAATATGCATATATACATTTGCATATCTTTATATTTGCTATCAGACAGCTAGAAATATCTCCATTATAGTGTACTATGTTTAGAAAGTGATAATGTGTGAGTTTATTCCAAATAAAACATAAACGCTTTCATCCTCGGTTATTGTAAGGACTTCATGAGATGACAAATACCAAAAATGCACCCTTATATACCATACTGAGATCCCACAATCAAAACCCATCCAATCATCTCCCTATTTTAATTAGTCAATTGAAAAAAAAATCAATAAAAAATCTTAAATCCACCCATTACTAAACTGAAACATCTTTGAATAATATATGTTTTAAATGCATAGAATATACGTAAAAAATATGCATATGAAAAATATATACACACACATATATAAACTCAAAATACACCCATATCATACTATTGACATCAAATGTCCGTAGATTTCAGTTGTAACAACCCATTCAGGGAAGTCTTGTCATTCTATCCTGGAGATAATGTTGCATTTAACTTTTTGCCAGTAAAGTTCTTTCACCTCAGTGTTGGCACCCCACCAACCATTCCATATAGGTTTAAGAACTCTTTCTAATATATAAAACAAAAATTTCTTAAAAGTCTTACAAAAAAATCGAATGTTTATATAATGCACTGCTCACATCCCTAGATGTAATAGCATAGCAGTGTTCATATATTCTGGTTGTTAACTGCCTCTCAGTTTTACCAGCATAGAAACTATCACAGAAGCTGTATAATGCGATATAGATAACCCCAGTAGTCTTACAGTTACATTTAATATTAATTAGTACATTAATTAATTGTGATATTAGTACTGTCATAAATGTACCTACATTTGGAGCATGAATCACATTTTGAGATGCCATATTGTTTCTCTTGTTTATATTTTTTCTACAATGTTTTTAACATTCCTACCTCTTTTATATACAAATTTAGTTGTATGAAGGTCAGCCATTTTTCCAACTCCAAATTCCCTAACCAACTCCCAGTTTTTACTAATAGGTTTTTTTGACCTGCCTACTTTTATTGGTATAGGTTGCCACCATTGCTTTATCAAACCCTTCACCATTATTAGGTGCCCTCAGGGGGCAGCTGTCCTTATACTTAAAATAGGACTATACCTGTCACTCCTTTCAGATGCCACAATGTTCTTGATATTATCTACCAACGCCTTAGGATATCCCCTTCCCAAAAAAACTTAATATTTCATATTCTTGAAGGAACATTGAATCCTAGTAAACTAGTCTTGATAACCAAACAAACTGTCCCTTAACTACATTTTTCTTCTACCAAAAAGGGCGATGGCTAGAGAAGTGGAGTTAAGATTTGAAAAATGTAGTTTTACAGAAAATGGTAGATTTGTAAGTACAACCCAAAGTGTTCGTATAGATAGCAATATCTAAATAATTGATTCTAACATTGATTGTAGAATAAGCAAATCTCAAAAAAGAGGTTGTACTGCTAATACAGTCAATAAATTATTTGAACAAATTAATTCCTCCTGTTTATGCAATTAAGATATAATCCAGAAATCTTAAATACAATAGCATGTGTTTCCAAAATTTGGATAGCACAATATATTGTTGCTCCCAAACCCAAAGAACAATACAGGCAAAAATGAGGGTAGATGCAACATCCATTGCCACACTTCTAATTTGCTTAAAGTACTCATAATCAAAAAATACAAAATTGTTAAGAGTACTACCTCCATAAACTTAACAATAATATTAATATCACAGTTGATAAAATTTGTACCCGTAGTCAGTGCATCTCAAAACTGGTCTAAACCAAGCCCCTGTGGAATAACTAGAAATTGATCCTTTGCAATAATTGTGACAAACAAAGCAGTTTTGTTGTACTCATTTCTAGCAATTTTCCTTAAGCAATCCCAGGAATCCCTAAGAACATGTTGTTTGTCAGTAAAAACGTATTTAAGTTTGTGATTCACCCATTTAGCTATAGGTTTTATTTTAAATCGAACAGTAGCAACAGTGACCCTGAGGGGTGGGTTTAAAGCATCCTTATGGGTTTTAGAAATACCAAACATAGCAGGCAGCACACAAACTTCTAACTATAAGTCATTCTTATTGTAAGGATATATTTATTTGATTTTTAGTCGTTGGTTCAAAAAAACTCTTCATTGTATAGATATTTATGCATTTTAGCAACATACAAATTACTGTCCATAATTACCGCATTACCACCCCTGCATGGCTTCATGATACAAATGGTAGGGTTATTAGATAGGCGGAGTAAAAGTGCCTGCTCCTTTTAGTCACATTATGTTTTGAGGGGTAAGCAACATGATCAGCACACCACTCATTGAGGGGTAAGGACCACGATCAGCACACCACTCATTGAGGGGTAAGGACCACGATCAGCACACCACTAGTTGAGGGGTAAGGACCATGATCAGCACACCACTAGTTGAGGGGGAAGGACCATGATCAGCACACCACTAGTTGAGGGGTAAGGACCACGATCAGCACACCACTAGTTGAGGGGTAAGGACCATGATCAGCACATCACTCATTGAGGGGTAAGAACCATGATCAGCACACCACTCATTAAGGGATAAGGACCACGATCAGCACACCACTCATTAAGAGGTAAGGACCACGATCAGCACACCACTCATTGAGGGGTAAGGACCACGATCAGCACACCACTAGTTGAGGGGTAAGGACCACGATCAGCACACCACTAGTTGAGGGGTAAGGACCATGATCAGCACATCACTCATTGAGGGGTAAGAACCATGATCAGCACACCACTCATTAAGGGGTAAGGACCACGATCAGCACACCACTCATTAAGGGGTAAGGACCACGATCAGCAAACCACTCATTAAGGGATAAGGACCACGATCAGCACACCACTCATTAAGAGGTAAGGACCACGATCAGCACACCACTCAGTGAGGGATAAGCAACATGATCAGCACGCCACTTGTCCAGCTCAAACTTGACTGAAACTACACTGACAGTGTCAACATCATGAACCATAATCATTTCAGTGGGGAAAGAGGTGACACATGGATCAAGGCCAAAATTAAAAAAGTGGTATCCAAATTGCACACAATATCATAAACACTATCCAGAGTGACATTTAAATCATCAGTGTGATTTTAATAGCTCACCCTTCCCTGTCTTCCTTTTCCCTATTTTCTCTGCCAGTTTTGATGTTGACCTGGCAGGGAAAAATATTCTCCCATCTCCCCTCTATAGTCCCTGTCTTTCATTAACCTTGAAGATCTGCTGCAGACTGTGGGGGTGAAGGTATGTTGCACTGGGGATGGGAGTTCGAAAAAAAATAGGATCCACTACTTCTCCTAAAGGAACCCATTATCCATGTGTCACAATAGTTTATTAACAAGCTCATGATGGACCTTAGGTCCAGGATATACATTCTTCCTCTCATAAACTAATCTGTTTCAATTACATTTCTTATTTTTTCTGGATCATATGATATCACATTTTTTATCAACCTTGTCAAAAATTTCATAAAAATTAGTAGAAACCTGATAGAATAATAAATCCTCACAGATATCTTCATAAAGCTTACAGATATCTTTTTCTAAAACAGATAATGCTCTAACATTATTTTTTTTTCACAATAAGGCCACAAAATCCAAGACCCATGCAAACAAAAAAATCTAAAAGTTCATGATGAAAAACAGAATTCGGTTGTATGCCATTTGGATACTTCCATAATCTAAATCCATTTGGTACATCTTGGTGCTGTATGGAATCATTCAAAAATATGTTATCAAGCTGCAAACCATGATACCATCCCAATAACTTTTCAAAATACTAAATTTTATCTTGTAATGAACAGTATATGGTATCTAAGAAAGTCTGAACCCCCACCCCTCCATCTAGATCAACTTGTGTCATTACAAAAATCCATACATCTGCTCATTGTCAGTTTATCAAGTAGATTGGACTTGTTCGTCAGCGGTGAAGATGGATGTCACCTACTGAATATAAGCCATGCACGTTCAAGTCCATTGGACTGGTTGCCTCCCATTTTGGCCAAACCATGTCCACCATATTTACTGTGAAACTGGTTGGTATGCACTAATGCTTCCATACAGGAGCACTGGTCCAAGTAAGAGACAGATAAGAACCATGATATCTGAACACTGCTGTGCAACTAATCTAGGGATGTGAGCAATGCATTATATAAACATTCTATTTTTGTAAGGATTTTAAGAAATTTTTGTTTTATGTATTAGAAAGAATTCCCAAACCAATACAGGGTGCTTGCTTCAGTGCCATCATTGAGATGAAAGAACTTTATTGGAAAAATCAAGTTAAATAAAACATCATTCTCCAAGAATGAATGACAAGACTTCCCTGAATGGGTTGTTACAACTGAAACCTATGGACATTTGATGTCAGTGGCACAATATGGGTGTATTTTGAGTTGATATATATATATATATATATATATATATATATATATATATATCTGTGTGTAAAATTATTTTTTCAAGCATACGGTCTTGACCGTATACATTTTGAGTTTGTGAAAACTCAATCGTCTGACATAGACCCATGTGTATGTCTGTATATATATATATATATATATATATATATATATATATATATATATATGTGTATATATTTATATATATATATATATATATATATATATATACATATATATATATATATATATATATATATATATATATGGATACACTTTCTAATCTTGAAATACTGAAATCTCGAATTTCAGTATCTTGAAACTATAAAGCCAAACATTCACAATATCGAAACCCCAAAAGCATGAAATTCAAAATCGCGACTTTTAAATACACCCTCCATCAAACAATCATACATAGACCTTCCTCCCCACACTACAACAAACCAACAAAACACACACAAAAACAACACAAATACACTCACCTACCCTACATATAAGCAGGGGCAAGCCCCCCTGCACCACCCGCTACTTATATATACTTACTAACTCTGTGGTCGCACTAAAAAGACAAAGACACTAAACCCACCACTACATACTATATGTTCCCCTTGTACAAACACACTCCACATATGTACAAACACCACCACTCTCAACACTTACACACTCACACTCCTACCCTAACCTACACCTAAAACTTCCCAACACACTCACATACACTCAATTTCCTACCCAAAACCCTTAAAAAAAACAGCACTTACCTAAATCTCCACACACATCCACACAACGGCAGGCAAACCATATCCCATAGCACACCGCACCTTACAAACACAGCAAATCCCCCATACCGCGCCACCACAACCATGAATTCAACACTCTGAATTCGATCAAATGCAGTTTTGCTGAACTGCACTTTTGGCATTTCAAACTGTGTTGATGGGGTAACAAATTCAAAGGGTATCACTATTAGGGCTAACCAGAAGCCATGGCCCACCCCTAAGGTATATGAACTTCTGAAGGAGAGAAACACAGCTTACAGAGCTAAGGACAAAGCAGCCCTAAGTGTAGCAAGAGGTAATCTGAGGAGGGGTACAAAGGACGCTGAGAGGGAGAATGGCAGAAAGGTACAGAGCCACTTCGAAGTCATGAAGGATGCAAGAAGACTATGGCAAGGCATACAGGAGGTCCCTGACTACAAAATCAAGTCAGCACAGTATGAGGACAGCACTGAATTCCTGGGCAGCTTGAACATCTTCTTTGGTAGATTTGAGGAAAGAAACAACAGGCTGGCACTAAATATATGCACTGATGAGAAGGACTCAGCCTCAACAAAGAGGAGGTAAGAAGAGAGCTAAGGAGAGTGAACTCCAGAAGGCTGCTGGACCAGACAATATACTGGGCAAGGTGTTAAAAGGCTGTGCTGATCATCTATGAACAGTGCTCAAGGAAATAGTTAACACCTCTCTTGCCATAGCTAAAGTACCCTCTTGCTACAAGGAAACTAACATCATCTCACTGCCTAACAAAACCACTCCCTCCAACCCTAGCAATACAGACCAGTTGTTCTGACATCCACTGTTATGAAATGTTTTGAGTGACTGATTAAAAAGCATCTTTCATAATGCCTACCTCCTGATTTTGACCCTCTGAAGTTTGTGTACAGAGCTAACCAATCCATGTCTGATGCCATATCAGTTGCACTACACATCTTATTTGAGTATTTAGAGGGCAAAGACAGCTATGTGAGGATGCTTTTTATAGACTTCAGCTCTAAATTTAAAACGGTGGTACCAATGCAGCTAACAGAAAAACTGGCACATTTAGGAATCAGTAAACATCTCTGTAAATGGATCCTGGACTTCCTGATTGAGAGACCACAGAGGGTGTGTTCAGGTAAGAACATATCAAAGTGCATCACAATTAACACCAGGTTCCACAGGGATATGTTCTCAGCCCACTGTTATTCACCATCCTGACCCATGACTGCTATGCTAAGCAAAAGTCCAATAGTATCATCAAGTTTGCTGATGACACCACAGTCATGGGGCTCATCACAAAGCAGGATGAAAGGGTGTACAGAGAGGAGGTGGCATCTCTGATCAGCTGGCATGAGGGGAACAGCCTTGAACTGAAGGTAAGGAAGACCAAAGATTAAAACCACTGAAAGTGTAACTAATCGATCGGTTACACTGCAAAGGAGTCAAACAGCCAGCTCCCAAGTATTCAGCTCTCCAAAAAAACCTCCAGGTCCATAAACGTTCCAAAGGTATTTATTAAATGAAAACACACACAAGTAAAATACAAATAAAAACGTCGACCTAGGTTTCGTTCAAAAAACGAACTTCATCAGAACACTTTTGAATCTAAACTGAAACTTTAAATATAAGTGCCAAAGGAACTAATTGGACCTGTTAACCAATGATGTATAAGCACTTTCCATTGATGTAATTAAATTAATTAAATTAAATTCCTTTGAATTGAGCTGAATAAAACAGTGTTACAATACATACTTCAATATACTGTCCACTCAAAAAACAAAAAACAGAAAAAACACAAAAAAAATGTCCTTAATCCATCAGTATCTAATTAAAAACATTAGACAAAAACATAAAACAAAAAACTTTAAACAAAAAGCTTGCCCTTTAGGTTACCCTTATGCATGTTGCAAAAAATAACTAATTCATCATGTTGTTGTGTGATAGTTGTGATTGGTAATGCAACACATCGATTCAACACCACATATACAATAATAATATATAAAAGAATAATATATGTTGAGAAAATTAAATTAGGTTATTCATTGAATAAAATTGCAAATAAAAAAGATACAACAAATACAGCCGGTGCCCAAAAATACGTTCTAAATAATATCTATTATATGTATGCACTATGAATATGTTAAAATCATTGTTAAAAATGTTATGTGAAAAATGAAATATAAAATGTAAAAAATGTTTTGTGTTAAAATATGTTATATATATATATGATTAATTTATAAATACATTCAAAAATACATAAATACATGCCAAACCTAAATCCGTTGTGGAATACAACCATGACTGGTGCAAAACCAAATGTCTTAATCCAAAGAAATTACATGTACAAAACCTATATAATAGTACAATGTAACAAATATAATAATTTATAAATTCATGTTGTATATATCGGCTGTTGTATATAAATAATGCCTATATATTGATGTATATACCAAATATATAAAAAATATATATATATGTAAAATATGTATATAAGTATAATAAATATATAAATATGTGGGTATATATCAAATGTAAATAATTAATAATATAATAAATAAATATATATACACACGCACGTATGCTGTTAAACTGTTAAAATAATGTTCATTTTGTTTATTATATAAATAAAAAATATATGTATATATATAATATGTAAACTGCTTGTGTAAAAATTTTTTGTATAAAAATTTTTTATGTGTAAAAATTTAAATGCTCAAATAAGGGGTAAATGTAAAATATGAGGTGATGTTATGAAATAATTATAATAAATACCAAATATATATATTGTCAACGTATCATGTATAATATAATGTTCAAAAAACTATACCAAATGGTTAATAAAAGGTAAAAAAGTGAAAAACCAACCAATTGAATTAAAATAGAAGCTCCATTACCATCCATGGCAGTGTAAAAAAGGTTATGTATTATACATAGTATATATGATGGTGTTCCGTAACTTATATATGTATTAGACATAAGATACTCCATAAATGCCCAACCACTAAGACCCTTTAATACTTTTCATCCATAAAATGGGTTTAATACTGATGAATTCATTTAAACCAGGGTTGTGGTTGGCATTGAGTAAAATCTGTAACTTTAATTCTAATACATCTAAATTATACTTAGTAACCTTTCCTTGTGAATCGAACTGTTGGTGAATAATACCAAAAAACATAAAAGAATGATTTGGAAATTGGTCGATGTGTCTGGCAAGGGCGTTTGTTAATTTATTGTTCTTAATATTCATTAAGTGTTCTCTTACCCTTGCCCTAAGTTGCCTGCTAGTTTTGCCAACATAAAATCCCTCACACTGTTGACACTTAGCTATGTAAACAACATTTTTTGTATAGCAATTGATATATTGTTTAATCCTTATATTATATCCATTAATAGTTATATTGCTATCTGTATTAATCATATATTTACAAGTTGAACATCTGCCACACTTGTGGTTACCCACCGGTTTGAAAGACTCAACACCTGTGTTGCTGTTCATGCCTTCAAACATATCCTTGAAGGACAAGTCCTTCCTACAAACAAATTGTATATTTCCTGTGCACATGTCCCCCAATATTCTATCTGAACTAATCAATTTCCAATTCTTATTAATTATATCCTTTATATCTGAGGACATACCATTAAAAGTGGAAATGTATAAGGGAATATTATTACGGACAAACTTACCCATTTCTACAACCCGACTTGAATCAATTGCCATGGGGTTAGGATCCTTGCTAACTAAAATAGATTGGTATATACCTTTTTCCCTTTTATATACCACTTCCTTGGCTATGTTTCCACACAATTCAGGTGGATATCCCCTATTAGTAAATAAAAGACTAATAAATTCAATTTCCTTACTAAAGTCCACTTCATCGCTCACCATTCTTGCTGCCCTCACCATCTGTCCTTTCACAACTGCTTTTTTCTGATGGTGAGGGTGCCAGCTGTCAAAGTGTAAGTATGAATTTGAGAAAGTGGACTTTCTGTATATATTAGACATCAATTTTTTGTTAACCCTATCATATGTTAACTTAATATCTAAATAATTAATACTTTCTTCATTTATAGAATGTGTGAATCTTAAAAATGATACGTTGTTATTGATATATTCTATAAACCTTTCCAAAATATTTCTATCCCCTTTCCATATAATAAATAAATCATCTAAAAACCGGCCGTAAAATTTGATATATTGATTAAATTCTGAGTTAAACACGTAATTAATCTCCCAAAAGGTTAACACAAAATTGGCGAACCCCGGGGCACAGGCTGCCCCCATAGCTACACCACTGACCTGTTTATAATAAGCCCCGTCAAAAAATATAAAATTGTTTCTTAATACAATCCCCATGAGTTTCACTATGACATTAATACTATTTTGTTCATATAGGTTGGTATAATATAATTGTTCCTCCAACCACTCCAATCCTGTGTCCTGAGGTATGACTGTGTATAAATTACATACATCCAGGGTGATAAAATCTCATCCTTATCCAACTCCACGTTTTTTATTTTACCCAAAAAGTCCCAAGAAACCTTGAGAATATAAGAAAAAAATGCAATACCTGGCTTTAACTGATGGTCCAAATATTTACTAATAACGTCGTCTTACTCCTCTTGCCATCTACTATAGGTCTAAACATTAGGTTGTCCAATCCTTTGTGAATTTTAGGGATGCCAAAAATACCACTAATAACAGGAAATTCATTTTGTAGAAATTGCCATTCTTTTTCATCTAATTCACCTTGATAAAGCATATCAAACAGTGTAGTATCTATCCTTCCATTGGCTATATTTATCTCATTTCTACTAACCTCTATGTATGAATCATCCATCAACATAGTATTCATATGGGTTACATAGTCGTTGTTATCCACAATCACAATACCATTGCCCTTGTCGGGCTTCATGATTCTAATATTCCTCATAGCCAAAATCCTACCTAAAGTAAGTTCCTCCTGTTTAGATAAATTATTCTTTTTAGTGGTTTTTCGATCATATTTAAAATAGGCATCCCTAAAGTCATTTTCAGTGACCTTTTCAAACAATGCTATTTTTTCATTCATAGGAGGATTATAAGTACTTGGTTTGGACAACTCATTTTGTTCAAAACCTAAATTACCCAGAGTATTACTTTGATATAATATTTTCAAGTTTAATTTACGGGTAAATATCTTCAAATCTATTATACTATTAACTAAATTACCCTTCAAAAATTAGTTTTTGAACATTATATTATACATGATACGTTGACAATATATATATTTGGTATTTATTATAATTATTTCATAACATCACCTCATATTTTACATTTACCCCTTATTTGAGCATTTAAATTTTTACACATAAAAAATTTTTATACAAAAAATTTTTACACAAGCAGTTTACATATTATATATATACATAATATTTTTTATTTATATAATTAACAAAATGAACATTATTTTAACAGTTTAACAGTATACGTGCGTGTGTGTATATATATTTATTTATTTATTATATTATTAATTATTTACATTTGATACATACCCACACATCTATATTTATTATATTATACTTATATACATATTTTACATATATATATATATTTTTTACATATTTGGTATATACATCAATATATAGGTATCATTTATATACAACAGCCGATATATACAACATGAATTTATAAATTATTATATTTGTTACATTGTACTATTATATAGGTTTTGTACATGTAATTTCTTTGGATTAAGACATTTGGTTTTGCACCAGTCATGGTTGTATTCCACAACGGATTTAGGTTTGGCATGTATTTATGTATTTTTGAATGTATTTATAAGTTAATCATATACATATATAACATATTTTAACACAAAACATTTTTACATTTTATATTTCATTTTCACATAACATTTTTAACAATGATTTTAACATATTCATAGTGCATACATATAATAGATATTATTTAGAACGTATTTTTGGGCACCGGCTGTATTTGTTGTATCTTTTTTATTTGCAATTTTATTCAATGAATAACCTAATTTAATTTTCTCAACATATATTATTCTTTTATATATTATTATTGTATATGTGGTGTTGAATCGATGTGTTGCATTACCAATCACAACTATCACACAACAACATGATGAATTAGTTATTTTTTGCAACATGCATAAGGGTAACCTAAAGGGCAAGCTTTTTGTTTAAAGTTTTTTGTTTTATGTTTTTGTCTAATGTTTTTAATTAGATACTGATGGATTAAGGACATTTTTTTTGTTTTTCTGTTTTTTGTTTTTTGAGTGGACAGTATATTGAAGTATGTATTGTAACACTGTTTTATTCAGCTCAATTCAAAGGAATTTAATTTAATTAATTTAATTACATCAATGGAAAGTGCTTATACATCATTGGTTAACAGGTCCAATTAGTTCCTTTGGCACTTATATTTAAAGTTTCAGTTTAGATTCAAAAGTGTTCTGATGAAGTTCGTTTTTTGAACGAAACCTAGGTCGACGTTTTTATTTGTATTTTACTTGTGTGTGTTTTCATTTAATAAATACCTTTGGAACGTTTATGGACCTGGAGGTTTTTTTGGAGAGCTGAATACTTGGGAGCTGGCTGTTTGACTCCTTTGCAGTGTAACCGATCGATTAGTTACACTTTCAGTGGTTTTATACTTTGTGTATACCCTTGTTTCCTGGTTCAGGTGTGTGTTATGGAGGACGAAGGTGAAACTATCGACGTGGCCGCACTACTAAAGGAGATGAACGAGCAGCTTAAACAACATTCCACTATTATTAACAAACTTATGACTTCTTATGCTACCAATACTGATATTGGTAGCAGTTTGGGGTTACCCTTAACACAAGCAACACCACCCACAGCACCGACCATGATTGGTACTCAAGGCACTTCTTCTGGGCAAATCTTTCATGCCACTAGGGTAAATATTATACCAGAACCTGTTAACATTGAAGCCTGGAAGGTTAACCAGTATTCCTTCAATTCACAAAATCCAACTATAGTTTTGGCTAATAACCGGATGAAAGGTAATATGCGCGAGTGGCTGAAATCTTTTGAAGTTAAATTATTTAAATTAAAGAGAACCCAGATGGAGAATGGGTATTTGCGAAGGAACATTGAATTGGGGATTGTCCCCAAAGGACTAAGACTGTGGCGTTATCCCAACGGCTGTGAGCAAGAACCGGATATGTTGGAGGAGCTGCATAGTTTATTCAACAATACCGGTATTGCTCTTATGGAAATCATGATTAGATATAACCTGAAGAAAATAGACTTACTGTTGTCAGAGTTGGAACGACTTAATAGCTCCATTAGTGAGGATTTATTGTTCGATCAATATTATAATAACTATGCTAATGTGATCAAGGATGTCGAACATAGTTGCAACACTATTTATGAAAAGAAACAACTTAAAATTAAAAGAGATACCAAGGTGTACTCTTCGGGGTTGGTGTATCCCAAATCTAAACCGTCAAGAAACAATGCTGACAGGAGGAGACCGGAAGTGAGCACCAGTCGTCTCGATGCTTTAGATGACATCACATCCCCCTTACGAGATGAGAATTGTGTATTCGGACAAGGAGAGGAAGCCAGAGAGGGGGACCCGTTGAGAAGATCCAAGAGACTAAGGGATCAACACAACTATGAAGAAGACGAACAATCTGAGGCGTCAGCTGTTCGGTCTAGAAGGGATCCGGAGAAAAACGTGAGGTTTAACCAACAAATACAAAAAAACGGATGGGGGGCGCGCAAGTAGCCGATGGCGTCCCCCGTTTGGAGGTTTTGGGTAAGCCCTTTGACTTTGTATCATGTTTACCCTCCTCTATTTCATATGAGTTATGTAATATTAGTAACATTTGTGGATATAAATGTGGTTCGGAATTCAGCAATTGTGATACGCGTTGTGCCTCTTCACGTTTGGTTAACTTTAACGACTCTCCATTAACAGTGACTGATGGCGCTGTTGTTCATCACTACACGCCAACTGGACAGGAGACTTTTTGTCGGTATGTTGCTGCTGTATCCAATCAACTAGTCAATGTAGGTGATAGTGACGGTTTGGTTCGGGACTATGCTTTATCCCATGTGCTAAGCCATGAGGTTAACACCGGAGGGTTGCATCTTGATCATATTACTGGGATAACCGACGAGGGTAACATGACCGATGTGAACCGACTAGTCATGTCAATTGATTGTAGACGGGATTATAAATGTACCGCTCATGAATGTGAAGCCGATACCAACGTTCCGGACACTAATGATTATTATTTTTTAGCAAGTGCTAAGTATTTAGACTGTGTCCATGATAGCCTAATTGATAATTTACATAGTTTAAACCCTGGGGACAACAATTTGTCAACTGAGCCAACAGTTTCAGGCGGTTTTAACCAAAATGTTATGGCTGATGTTATTGAGCTTGAAGTTCAAACACAAGCTGGTAAACCCAGTGAATTAGCCTTGGGTGATGACGGTGATACATTTAAGGGATATTTAAGCACGTGTGGGGTTGTCAACGGGGATTCAGCATCAAATATTTTGAATGAGGATGATTGTTTGTTAAATTTATCTATTTATGACATTGGGAATTTAGACGAAGTAGGGGTAATGACTGAGGTTAACGCAAATTATATTGTGAATGTTAACGAGTTTAATAGCACACTTGTAGTTGATAATGGACCCACCTCAATCAAGGATACCTTACTTTATGGCAGAGACAAGGGTTGTGGGTTGTTCTTCAACCCAGTGGTTGTGGAGAATGATAGAGGGGATTTTAAGTTATATAATTATACCAACCATGTCTTGGATAGAGATTGTGTAGAATTATTTTCGAAGGGGTTTAGTTTTGTACCCAAAAGGAAGGGTAATTTAGTTAATAGTATAATAGATTTGAAGATATTTACCCGTAAATTAAACTTGAAAATATTATATCAAAGTAATACTCTGGGTAATTTAGGTTTTGAACAAAATGAGTTGTCCAAACCAAGTACTTATAATCCTCCTATGAATGAAAAAATAGCATTGTTTGAAAAGGTCACTGAAAATGACTTTAGGGATGCCTATTTTAAATATGATCGAAAAACCACTAAAAAGAATAATTTATCTAAACAGGAGGAACTTACTTTAGGTAGGATTTTGGCTATGAGGAATATTAGAATCATGAAGCCCGACAAGGGCAATGGTATTGTGATTGTGGATAACAACGACTATGTAACCCATATGAATACTATGTTGATGGATGATTCATACATAGAGGTTAGTAGAAATGAGATAAATATAGCCAATGGAAGGATAGATACTACACTGTTTGATATGCTTTATCAAGGTGAATTAGATGAAAAAGAATGGCAATTTCTACAAAATGAATTTCCTGTTATTAGTGGTATTTTTGGCATCCCTAAAATTCACAAAGGATTGGACAACCTAATGTTTAGACCTATAGTAGATGGCAAGAGGAGTAAGACGCACTTTATTAGTAAATATTTGGACCATCAGTTAAAGCCAGGTATTGCATTTTTTTCTTATATTCTCAAGGATTCTTGGGACTTTTTGGGTAAAATAAAAAACGTGGAGTTGAATAAGGATGATATTTTTATCACCCTGGATGTATGTAATTTATACACAGTCATACCTCAGGACACAGGATTGGAGTGGTTGGAGGAACAATTATATTATACCAACCTATATGAACAAAATAGTATTAATGTCATAGTGAAACTCATGGGGATTGTATTAAGAAACAATTTTATATTTTTTGACGGGGCTTATTATAAACAGGTCAGTGGTGTAGCTATGGGGGCAGCCTGTGCCCCGGGTTCACCAATTTTGTGTTAACCTTTGGGAGATTAATTACGTTTTTAACTCAGAATTTAACCAATATATTAAATTTTACGGCCGGTTTTTAGATGATTTATTTATTATATGGAAAGGGGATAGAAATATTTTGGAAAGGTTTATAGAATATATCAATAACAACGATCATTTTAAGATTCACACATTCTATAAATGAAGAAAGTATTAATTATTTAGATATTAAGTTAACATATGATAGGGTTAACAAAAAATTGATGTCTAATATATACAGAAAGTCCACTTTCTCAAATTCATACTTACACTTTGACAGCTGGCACCCTCACCATCAGAAAAAAGCAGTTGTGAAAGGACAGATGGTGAGGGCAGCAAGAATGGTGAGCGATGAAGTGGACTTTAGTAAGGAAATTGAATTTATTAGTCTTTTATTTACTAATAGGGGATATCCACCTGAATTGTGTGGAAACATAGCCAAGGAAGTGGTATATAAAAGGGAAAAAGGTATATACCAATCTATTTTAGTTAGCAAGGATCCTAACCCCATGGCAATTGATTCAAGTCGGGTTGTAGAAATGGGTAAGTTTGTCCGTAATAATATTCCCTTATACATTTCCACTTTTAATGGTATGTCCTCAGATATAAAGGATATAATTAATAAGAATTGGAAATTGATTAGTTCAGATAGAATATTGGGGGACATGTGCACAGGAAATATACAATTTGTTTGTAGGAAGGACTTGTCCTTCAAGGATATGTTTGAAGGCATGAACAGCAACACAGGTGTTGAGTCTTTCAAACCGGTGGGTAACCACAAGTGTGGCAGATGTTCAACTTGTAAATATATGATTAATACAGATAGCAATATAACTATTAATGGATATAATATAAGGATTAAACAATATATCAATTGCTATACAAAAAATGTTGTTTACATAGCTAAGTGTCAACAGTGTGAGGGATTTTATGTTGGCAAAACTAGCAGGCAACTTAGGGCAAGGGTAAGAGAACACTTAATGAATATTAAGAACAATAAATTAACAAACGCCCTTGCCAGACACATCGACCAATTTCCAAATCATTCTTTTATGTTTTTTGGTATTATTCACCAACAGTTCGATTCACAAGGAAAGGTTACTAAGTATAATTTAGATGTATTAGAATTAAAGTTACAGATTTTACTCAATGCCAACCACAACCCTGGTTTAAATGAATTCATCAGTATTAAACCCATTTTATGGATGAAAAGTATTAAAGGGTTTTAGTGGTTGGGCATTTATGGAGTATCTTATGTCTAATACATATATAAGTTACGGAACACCATCATATATACTATGTATAATACATAACCTTTTTTATACTGCCATGGATGGTAATGGAGCTTCCAATTTAATTCAATTGGTTAGTTTTTTACTTTTTTACTTTTTATTAACCATTTTGGTATAGTTTTTGAACATTATATTATACATGATACGTTGACAATATATATATTTGGTATTTATTATAATTATTTCATAACATCACCTCATATTTTACATTTACCCCTTATTTGAGCATTTAAATTTTTACACATAAAAAAATTTTTATACAAAAAATTTTTACACAAGCAGTTTACATATTATATATATACATATATTTTTTATTTATGTAATAAACAAAATGAACATTATTTTAACAGTTTAACAGCATACGTGCGTGTGTATATATATTTATTTATTATATTATTAATTATTTACATTTGATATATACCCACATATTTATATATTTATATATTTATTATACTTATATACATATTTTACATATATATATTTTTTTATATATTTGGTATATACATCAATATATAGGCATTATTTATATACAACAGCCGATATATACAACATGAATTTATAAATTATTATATTTGTTACATTGTACTATTATATAGGTTTTGTACATGTAATTTCTTTGGATTAAGACATTTGGTTTTGCACCAGTCATGGTTGTATTCCACAACGGATTTAGGTTTGGCATGTATTTATGTATTTTTGAATGTATTTATAAGTTAATCATATATATATATAACATATTTTAACACAAAACATTTTTTACATTTTATATTTCATTTTTCACATAACATTTTTAACAATGATTTTAACATATTCATAGTGCATACATATAATAGATATTATTTAGAACGTATTTTTGGGCACCGGCTGTATTTGTTGTATCTTTTTTATTTGCAATTTTATTCAATGAATAACCTAATTTAATTTTCTCAACATATATTATTCTTTTATATATTATTATTGTATATGTGGTGTTGAATCGATGTGTTGCATTACCAATCACAACTATCACACAACAACATGATGAATTAGTTATTTTTTGCAACATGCATAAGGGTAACCTAAAGGGCAAGCTTTTTGTTTAAAGTTTTTTGTTTTATGTTTTTGTCTAATGTTTTTAATTAGATACTGATGGATTAAGGACATTTTTTTTGTGTTTCTTCTGTTTTTTGTTTTTTGAGTGGACAGTATATTGAAGTATGTATTGTAACACTGTTTTATTCAGCTCAATTCAAAGGAATTTAATTTAATTAATTTAATTACATCAATGGAAAGTGCTTATACATCATTGGTTAACAGGTCCAATTAGTTCCTTTGGCACTTATATTTAAAGTTTCAGTTTAGATTCAAAAGTGTTCTGATGAAGTTCGTTTTTTGAACGAAACCTAGGTCGACGTTTTTATTTGTATTTTACTTGTGTGTGTTTTCATTTAATAAATACCTTTGGAACGTTTATGGACCTGGAGGTTTTTTTGGAGAGCTGAATACTTGGGAGCTGGCTGTTTGACTCCTTTGCAGTGTAACCGATCGATTAGTTACACTTTCAGTGGTTTTATACTTTGTGTATACCCTTGTTTCCTGGTTCAGGTGTGTGTTAAGGAAGACCAAAGAGATTATCATCGACTTCAGGAAAAGGAGAAAAAAACAGACGGTGCTCAGGATCAACAGTGAGAATGTGGAGAGGGTTATGAGAATGAAATTCCTGGGTGTACAAATATCAGAGGATCTCTAGTGGTTGGGAAACACCAGCCAACTGGTCAAGAAAAAGCACCAATGCCTCCACTTTTTAAGAAGGCTGAAAAAAGCTCAGCTTCCTCCTCATATTCTCTCCACCTTCTATAGAGGTGCAATAGACAGCATCCTCACCTGCAACTTCACAGTGTGGTTTGGAAGCTGCACAGTTACAGAAAAGAAGGAGCTACAAAGAGTGGTGATAATTGCAGAGAAGGTAACGTTCCAGTCTTCCATCGATGCAACATGTTTAGTCTGTAAGAAGTATCTGAAAGGCCACCAAAATAATACAGGACAACATGCATCCTGTGTATGTACTGTTTCACCATCTGGCATCAGGCAGGAGATATTGCAATATCTGCTCCAGGACTACAAGTTTCAGTAACAGTTTTTACCCTAAAGTGATTAGACTTCTGAACTCGGGTACTAGTCCCAAGGGTCTGGACACATAAGTCAATTTTTATTTATTTGTGCAATATATACTTGCATATATTCCAAGTAAGTGCAATATGTATTTATTATATCCATAGTCAGTATTATTTAACTCACTCAAGTGCAATATTTGACAAATAACTTAGGCATTTCTATCTGTAGTGTGTTTTGTATTACTTTAAATAAAGTAGTTAATTTAACTCGGGGAAGGTATTCTTTTCATATATAAGTGTTGGTAATGTTTCTGCTCTTTCTTGCATGTATTGGAGTAGTATTGTATTTGTTGTTATGTTAATCCTCTACTTGTATGTGTTGTTTCACTTTCATTTGTAATCTCAAGAATTGAACTGATGCACAGAATTTCATTTAGGCTACACGTGTGTAGTTCTAAGTGACAATAAAGTTTACTTTGACTGACTATTGTAAACTCCTCAAATACCCCTTACAGTGTTACACACAGAGGAGCTTAGAAACAGTGGTCTTGTTATTATCGAAGTTAGTCATTTCCTGCACCTAATGCAGCTTCATTGTTTATTTATTTTATAATTTTACGTGCTGGTCTCTGGTGTCAGTGCTGTAAATCACTTAAGAATACTTAGATTGTATCGGTTGTGATTGGGTAATGGTCATTTTACTTGTTTACTGGTTGTTTTGACCATCTTCAAAGTCATTGCACTTGCGTGGAGCTTGGCTCATTCTGCTGGGCTAAAACACGTTTGGCAACAATTCTACAGATTTTCACAAAATTCTGAGTGAATGTGATGCCATACATTATTGGATCAGTACTTTGCATTGCTAAATTGTGCTTTTTCTAGTTTATAAATACTGCTGTTATTGATGTGCATTATTTGTTAAATATTTACATTCTAAATCACTTTAGAATACTGTATTTTACCACAGCATTTAAAACGGTATTGTTCTGCGCACATGCCTTTTTACTATGTCTACTGTTTGGATTACCATTGAATTTAGTCACTTTCAGAACTTTAGGGAGCTTCATTGTTTAAGTTGATTATTTCTTGCACTTCAGGTCTGTTTTGTAATTTAAGAGCCTGTAATGGTTGGTGCTGCCCTCTAGTGGCAGTGGAGAGTAACCCAGTCAAATTCTGATCTGTAAATCACTTACGAAACATTAGCTTGTACTTGGTGTGACTGGCCACAGGCCATTATACTCATTTACTGGTTGTTTTGAGCCTGTATGGTGTTGCATTTCTGTCTCCACCCATAAGGTTTTAGTAGTTCCCTGTGTAGACTCAGGCAACTTTCTCATGAAACAGCTGGTCAGACTTCACTTTTACTCTCTTGTGCAAAAAACAATTAGTTTTCCCAGGGACACGAAATGCATCATGTGCTTTTGAGTAAAAACTACCATTACTGGTCTTTCCTCCAGCATCCTACTGATTACCTATAAAAGAGCCAGTGACCATGGCCATTAAGTTTCCTGCAATCTCAGCAGTCAGCTACTAGGGTATAATTTTAACTCCACATTCCCTTCCAGACACAGTTACATTGTGTCTGTTATAATTGCATGTGTTGCCTTTATATCACAGTTTAACATTTTTTCATCCACAGTTTAATCCTACAAACGTCAGTGTACTTTGCAATCTCCTTCAACTGCATATTCATATGTTCACTTACTAAGCACTCATGCTATGCTTTAATAATAAGTTCTTATTCCCTTGGTGATCAGACCCTCACTTTATCATGTTAATGCAGTTCTGTCCCTAATCAATGAATTATACATCTTGCAAAAACTCAGTCTCTACCTTCTCTGTCTAAAAGTGTCAATTTTCCAGCAAGTTCCTCTGTAGTTTGAGACATACTGATATTTGTAGTGTTCTTTTTAACAATGTATTCTTGTGTCAATGTATAAAAATTAGAAAAAATGGTAATTCAGAGATTTTTTGAAAATGCAAACAGAAAGCATAATAATTTTAAACATAAGTAGTTAGATATCAGTGCTAACTTTGTGAACTATGGTGAAAATGGCAGCACCCTAATATTCTCCATGGTGCTTAGGAACGTGGAGTGCAAGTCTTGGGACATGGTTGGGGACCCATAACAGGCTACGACCTGAATCACTGTCTTACCCAATGTTAGCAGCACCTGAAGTATCTCTGCATTATGTTGGGCTACCAGTCTGGAGGTATACACATCCGTTATGAATAAGGAAACACCACTGCCTTTAGAGCTTTGGTCCAAGTTCTGGGGCCAAAAGGTGTTGAATGAGTTATAGCCTGGTAGTGCAGCAGTGCTTTCTGCTGCCTTGAACCAGGTCTCTGTTACAGCACAAATGTCGATCCTCTCCATTTTAAGGAGTGCTTTGAGAGAGTGCATTTTGAGATTTAGACTTCTAGCCTTGAGCAGCATGACCCTCAGATTGCATTTGTTTGTAGCTGTTGTGGTGGTAATTTGGTCTTTGGAACACCACCTAAAAAGGCACTATAGGGGTGGCAAGGGCCTTGGCCAGTATCCGGAAGCCCAGGGGTGACAGATGCAGGCCATTCCTACAAAGCATCAAGGTCTGTCAATCATGTCATGCCAGGTAGACAGATACTGGATCCCCTTAGAATGACACCAGAAACTTAGCCAATTGTTGAAATCAATCATTTTCTGCTGTACTGTGGTATAATTCTGGGTGATGGTAGGATGCTGCTCAGGGCTAGAGTCATACCCGCCTGGGCTACATAATCCGAGAGTTCCTCCATGTCTCTTTTCATGTAGTCCAGGGAAGTACGTCTCAGGTCATTCACACCCACATGTACAATGACAGAGTTATGTTTGTACTTGTTGAGGGACATGAGTGTGTGCTTTATGTGGTGGATCCTGGTACCTGACAGGCAGCTGACTTTTACTTTCTCCTTATTCAATGAAGTGAGTGGGACATCGGTGTGCCTCACTATCGAGTCACCTATGACTAGTGTGCTGGACATGCTGTTTTGCCTTAGGGGCTTTGGTTGAGTGGCACACTGTTTAGGAGAGTTATGTGTCTCATGATTAGTGTTGTTTTGTGGTGGTCTTGTGCGTTTCTGCCTTGGAAGTCTCTGCTGCTTGGGTAGACTTTTATCCAGAGCCTTTGCGAAGGTCGGTTTGTGTTTTTATGTGAAGGCAGTGCTGGTGTGTGTTCTGGAGGGCTATGTGTTCCATGTGGTGTGGTGCAAGTGTTGACCTTCTCTTGACCAGCTATTCTGGTCTTGGCTGGAGAGTGCGTGGCTTCCAGTTTGGATATATAACTGCATCTCTCGCAAGTCTGAATGTTGGAAGGTAAGAGGAGAGGGTTGTCAGTGTACATGATGCAGTTGCTACATTGCCTCAGCATCCCAGTTCACCAGGTTAATAGGAGAAAGCACAGGGAACTGACCTTTAGACATGTCTGGAGGGGTGGAAATTGATAATAAGTACTGAATTTTTTTCCTTGTAGAATGTTTAGTGCTGGTAGCACTTTTTGTGTGCTATAATAATTGTTACAAGAAGTCTGGTAAAGTGTTAGACTAATAAGCTAATATAAGTGCAGGAGAGGAGTGAACTAGTACATTTTAAGGAAAAATTGAAGAGCAGGCTCTGTTGCTGCTCAGAAGCTTACAATCAGTCCTGGATACAGTAAGTCTGTATCTGGACTAGACTAGTTACGGGAAAGGGGGAAATAAGCGCAAACATGGGCTTTTAAACCAGAAAGTTGAAAGAGATGGAAGAAACTAGCCAAAAGGCCAACCAACCACAATTTCTGGGCCAGAAACCACTCCTTGTGGAAGATAGGTTACCTAGTGCTTACCACTCCCACTGATAAGCTAGAAGGCTTCCCTCCAACACAGAAAAGCTTGGGGGACTCAAAAGCTTACAAACAGTCCTGGATACAGCAAATCTGTATCTGGACTAGACTAGTTACAAGAAAGGAGAAAAAACAAATGCAAATGTGGGTTTTTAAATCAGAAAGTTGAGAAAGATGGAAAAACTGCCCAAATGGCCAATAAATACAATGTCTGGGCCAGAAACCACTCCTTACGTGGTAGATAGGCTACCTAGTGCTTACCACTCCCACTGATAATCTAGAAGGCTTCCCTCCAACACAGAAAGGGTTGGGGGGGCTGAGGAGCTTACAAACATTTCTGGATACAGAAAATCTGTATCTGGACTAGACTAGTTACAGAAAAGGCAGGAAACAAGCTTAGTGGGGTTTTTTTGGTAAAGTAGAAAAGTAAAAAGCTGCAACAGAAAATAAAAAAAATAATTCAAAGTTAAGAATGTAAGTGGGATGGCCTTCTCAAATGTTCTCTCTGTATTAGTTAGAATGAAATAATGACACTAGACTGGGAGGAGTGTCCTAGATCAAATTTACAGTATGGGCAGGCAACTGCACAGCTCCAAGTATAAGAACAAGACACCAGTAATGAGGGCAGGTGGGAAACTATTACAGCTACTAGCTTTAGCCACGAAATGGAAGTTTTAAACAGATAAAGAAGCAAGGAGACTCTAGAGAATGCTTTTAACTGCAAACAAATCAGTTATATGATACCTGACTAAAACACAGAAACCTCAAAAGAAATGCACAGAAAAGGACAGCTAGAGCACTCAAAAACATAAAATACATCTCTCAGTATGAAAAAGCAGTTTACAGTTAAGTAATTCAGTAAACATGCAGTTAGAGTAATGAAACAGAATCTAACAATAAAAAATACTGTTAAAACAGTATAAAACAGTACATAAATGCAGTGAAACAGTAAGAAAAGCTTTATAACAGTGCAAAATGTAGTAGATTAGCTGTATAGCACAATTATAAACATTAAAGTACAATGCAATAAAATAAGTGTAAGAAATAACTTATTCTGCTCTTGGAATTTCTGCTTAGTTCTAGTGATGAATCACCATCCACAGCCTGGTAAATACAACCACAGCCCTTTGCAGACACAGAAAGGATGGAAGAATCTACAAGCTCAAATTACTACTCAGTCCTACTAGCCCCTACTGTTGTCTCCACCAAAACATTTCTATTCTCATAAACCCCAGCACTGGGAATTAAAAATATAAAGGGTGTTGACGCTGGGATCAAAGAGATTTCAGATACCACTGTATCTTTCTCATGTGGAGTCTTGCCAGGGTACCCTGATACTTATAGATGCCACAAGAACCAAAATCCTGAGGTATTCCCTCAGAGTGAATGAAGTCTGAGAAGAAAACCTTAGAAATATCTCTAAATAAAGATCTATTTTTTCCTGTGCAAGAAAAGCTCTTTGAATTGAAGTGTCTAGTTGACATCCCAGGAACACAATCCTGTGTGAGGGATTCAAGGAAGACTTTTGAATTTTCTCCTGGAATTCCAGTTTGTATAAGAGATCTCTCACCCAAGAGAGAGATTCTCGATACTTTGAAAATGACTGCAAAGATAAGAAAGTCATCTAAATATAGAAAAATGTGGATAACGCTGTAGCCTGCAGTATGCTATAACTGGGACTAGACACTTTGTGAACACTCTTGGTGAAGTGGGTAGTCTAAAGGGTAAAGCAGAGAACTGATAATGTTATTCAAACATATAAAACCTTAAGAGATGCCTGAAGTCTGGATGGATAGGGATTTGATAATAAGCAACTTTAAAGTCTAATGTTACCAGGAAACTTGAAAGAGAAAGAAAGGTAATAGGTTGAGAAGTGACATCACTTTGAATTTGGGCGCTGTTACAAACAGGTTTGGAAAAGAAAGATTCTGCACTGGTCTGTCTTCAAACATTTTCTTTTATTTTTGGAACTAGGAACTTCCTTGAATAAAAACCCTTTCCCATCTGGGAAGGAGGAACTGGTTCTATCACTCATTTGGGACAGCATGTGATGACAAATAGGAGAAAACAAAATAAATTGATTTGGAGGATGAGGACTCAGCCCCTGGAAAGGAGGAATTTCCTCGCACTGCCATCTTTAACCTTGATGAATGATTTTCAGAACCAAGTTGTCTGAACCAATATGTTGCCAAAGGGAAAATAGAGATTCAGACTTTCTAGAAGAAAAAAAGGGGCCAGTGTGGGAGTGAGTCACAAGGTCTCTTGAACAGTCATTCAGAATTGTTGGACTGTCCTTGGTTTTGGGAGTTTTGAGACTTTTTAATGGAATCCCATTGCAATTTTTACTTAAATGTTTGTAAACCTGAATTGTGTTTAAACTGTTTGTTCTTTTTTTTTTTTTTCTAAACCTTGATGAGGTGAAAGAAAATCTCTTAGACTATTTGGAAAAGGAGACCTTGAAGAATCTTAGAGATTCCTTGGATCAGCTTTCCCCTTTTATCACACACTATGATCACCTATGCAACAGAGAAGCCAAATACCAAATCTTAATCCAAGGGAGAATTTAAAATCTCATTTTTAGTATTATCTGGAGGGTTCTGAGAATGCAGTCTGGCAAACCTCCTTAAAACAGTCCCAGTGGCCATAGTCCTGGAAGAAGTATCAATAAATAAACACACTTCAAACAGTGAGCAATATGCCATAGTGCTTCATGCAGGCAGGGAGTAAACTGCAGCAAATGTTTACTACATTTGTAGCAACATTTGCTACAGTTTAGAAGAAGAAGAATTTATTTAATTATTTTTTTAAATAAATTAGAAGAGGGTCAAGGAGGATAAAGGGCAGGGCACAAAAACAGGATCTGAATGGCTGGGCAGGAGATGTGGACATATTGTATATCTGGCCACCTGATTGGTATGAGAGTAGAATTTATTTTTCTTCCTTTTCAGTGGAAGGGCTGGGGGTCAGGGGATTGGGGCATGGATCTGTTATAAACCGATGTAGTGACTGGCTTAATACAGTAAAGTGCTACTTTTTATCCCACTTCACTTGATGAACTGAGGGGTTGGGGTGCTGGGTAAAGATACTGTTACAGGGAGCTGATTGTTCTTGCTATGCTTCTGGCAGAAAGAGTAGAATTGGAGCTGATCCTAGCAAGGCAGATAGGATGCATAAATACTGAGGGACTTTAAATATCCTATCTGCCTTTTTAGGAGCAGTTGGCTGACTATCAGGAAAATTGCACGCAGTGACACACAGTTTACTATCATAATCTTGAACAGGATTTGGTTGAATCCACTTTGAATGAAGCCTGGAGGTCAAACAGTGACAATGTTGACCTCCGATATTGTCAAAATACAAATCTCGCCCCTATGTCGACCCATGTTAACTTTCATCCCAAAATCGCATTTGATTTGTAATTCAACATTACCAGACTTCAACAGTGTCAGTTTTCGCAGATGTGGGTTGATGATACAATCATTCAACCAAGTCCACTTCAAGATTATCATAGTAAACCGTAACACACACATCCTCTAAAGTAGACAAAACAGTAGGAATGGGTGTAGGTTCTGGATAATCCTTCTGTAACAACTCATAATATTTTCTGAGGAACTGTGAAACTTTAGTCTCCTCCCAATGAAAATACTGGCACATTCTAGAAATAGTCTCAATGAGTGGGAACCACCCATGGGTGGATCTGAAATTGAGTTCTCCTTTGAGTCTTCATTAGAAATCTGAGGAAAGAACCCTGAATCCATCCCTGCATCTTCGTTTTCAAATTCATAATCTTGAATCACTTCAGGAAAAGAGGAATCTTTCTTTCTTTTACCAGAAACTACTACATAAGCAAGATCAATACCTTGAAATAAACCCTACACCAGAACCAGTAAACTAATGTTATCCAAAGAAATGTGAGGAGGAGTAGATACATGGTTATTTTCTGTTTCTTTCTGACAGCATAATTGGGGCCAGCTATGTTACTATTGGCAGCAGCTACTTCCCCAGAAATAAGCACAGCATTCTGACACATCAGGATTCCTTCCCTGTTCCATCTCCCAGGACTGAAAAGAGTGGTTTTCTTTGCCCACTGAGGGAACTTCAACAGCCACAGAGGACGTGGCTAATGCCTGGGCCATAGTGGCTGTAGGTCCTACACCAGAGGAATCGAAAGTAAAAGATGACAGGTACAACAAATGACCACAGCAGTGTCACCCACCTGTAGCTGAGACAAATTGCTATCCTGTTGTGGTGGCAAAGGCTGTTTGCTTAACCTTTTCATTTTGTGGCTGGAAGAAGGACTGACTGTGTGAGTAGTAGACTTTTCCATGCTCAAGCTGAAAATAGTGCCTCTTTCCTGGGGTAAGACAGCAGCAAATGCAGGTAAAACTACCAGTCCGCAAAAATTACTTTTTGACAGAAAAAAAACAAAGTAAAAATTACTTTGAAATCTATGCCAGCCCCTCAAAGGAAAAATAAACACAATTTCTTCTAGCTTTAAAATAACTATCCTGAAGAGGAAAGTAATAAAACAAATAAAACATCACGGAAATTAAGAAAATGGTATTTCTCCCCCAAAGAGAACTTAACTGCCCAGCAGAGGAAAGCACAAGCTGACTGTCGATTCTTGAATGCTTCAGAGGAGCAGTAAAGCTCTAAAGGGATTCACACCTGAACTTGCCTTTTAGTCAGCTCAGCTTGAGCTGCTTGACAGTTTGGGGATGTGGAAGTTGCCCTGAAGCTTTGGAAGCTGGCCATCTATTATGTCCTTATATAGCTAAGGCGACTGCAACAACGATTAGTACAATGAGCATTAGAGCATTTATCTGCACTGCTAATGAAAGGATTCAGTTACTGACCAGGGATAAGGAAGGTCCGACTGAGAGGAGGAAGTTTGATAAGGCAAAGCCTGATTTCCATCTCACTAACAGTGAGAAGGGTGTGTGTTAAGGGGCTGTGTGGCCTGCTAGAGTTTTAAGGGAGAAGCTAAACATCTGGCAGGATGCCTCTACTTGAAGGAGGGCAGGGGTACCTGAGGAGTTACATAGTTCACTGTGTAAGTGTGTCCCATTGTTGTAGTCTTTACACCCCCACCCCCTTAAAACACTTAATAAGACATGCAGAGGGACACATAGGTATATAAAAGCAGCCATTATTAAATTATAAACTTAACCATAATTGTATGTAATGATATATTGACTGTAGGAAGCCAAACATGCTGCAGAATAGAATTTGATATTTTCTACCGATTGGAACATCAGGGTTTACAATAAGTATTCAGAAGTCTTTAGCAGTGATCCCTTCACACATCCATAGTAGAAACTTTGTATTCCACAGATTATTCCAGAATACAGATAAAGTAATTCAAGATGTAATATAACTGCGATCCTGTATGCTGCTATTTCTAAGCTTGATCTGAGCAGAGATGCATGCAGAAGTGGATTTGTAATGATTATTTAGGGAGTTGATGTACTGTAACAAGAATAACAATTTAATCTGCCAGTAGATCCTTCCATCCCCTGGGTATAATGAATTCTAACCATTTCCTTTGCTCTAACAGACTTTGTAACCTGTTATCATTTGTCTTTTTATAGATTTATTAAACATTATATGTTTTCTGAAACTGAATGTAATGTCTAAATATATTATTCGTATTCTTCATTCAAAATATGCATTTTCCAGCAACATCTGATTCATAAAATAAAAACTCTCTTATCAGAAAGATCTCAGTGCCTACAGATTTGTTTTTATTTTCTTAGAATGCAAATGTCTTTTGTTAAGTTGCTGGAAGCAAATGTTATGTATTTATTTGTTATGTATTTGTGTATTTATTAACTGTAGTATAGCACTGATCACATGGATTTTTGCAGACTCAGGCTGGGAGGATTGGGGGTTAAGCAGCATACTCAATCAAGTGACAAGTAAATGGAGACTGAGGAACTGAACCCTTGGCTAGAGGATAAAGCACCTTAACAGCCACTAGCCTTTGTACTCTGCATTGCCAGACTTATTCTTCTCAGTATTCGGAATAAGAATATACTGATAAATCTCTGCATCTACACATAGTGCAATGAACTAGCTGTCTGTTCATCAACATTTTCTTATCCATGCAAGGATATATTGTGATCTGAGACCTGTGCAGAGATTTTCCTAGATATCTGTCATTCTTTTGCCTTGTAAATATCTCCAAAACTATGTTTAGTAATACACTCATAATATAACTCTGCTAACTGAAGCAGTTCTGACAGTTCAATCACATCAGTACCAGAACAAAGGTGCATGTTGCTCACACCACAAATACCGTCTGCAGAACCATCAGACATAGCTAATGATGACATATCCTAACTAAGAAATTATATGTACCAGATTTATTTTGCACAGGGAAACAGACTCTAGTATTATTTCACATTATTTCATATAACAATGCATAAAGAATTAAATTAATTTCAAACCTTTCAGTAGAAAATGAATGGCTATTGAATGAGTATACTGTCTTGCGGGGTTTTTTTTGTTTTTGTTCTATAACCCTTCAGCTTTCCAAGATATTTGCAACATTAGTGTTATGTTTCAAGTTATTGCACTTCTCACCTGCAAAGCATAAATTCAGTGCAGAATCCTACAGAAAGGAGAATTTCTGACAAACAAATGTCCATGTGGGATGACACTGCCAAATAAATAAGATATTTTCTGTATAAATCATGTAAGCTGACTATAAGTGTGGTCTTTTGTCTACTGAGATAGATCTCATAAGACTACCATAATAACTTTTTAATCATACCTGCAATGACTTAATTCATTTTTCTGTGTGAGGTCTACTTCACATCATGTTGGTTCTGAATCAGTTAACTATAGACATTTTAATTAGTTATTCCAGAGTTTGTTAATAAATCTTTCATACCTGACTCCAGGCCAGCCACTGACTTGGCAGTGGTCTACAGACCCTCAGTAACTAATAATGTTTGCCAAGTAACAGAGCTCTGATGCACTGCAGCACTCTGTTTGTCTTTGGATGAATATACTTCGGAAATAAGAACCATAGAAGGGATTTTTCTTTATGCAGCCCTTTGAATAGTTTGCTAAGCACAAAATAACTACATGTATGCTATTCTTCTAGCTATTTCAAACTGAATACAATCTAAAATATTATCATTCATGTCACCTTTCTTGCTGTGGTCTTCAGCAAACAAGAGATTCTTTATCAGTATCGTTTATTAAGTACTACAAAAACATCACAAATGAGCAGTGCTCCACTGTACAGTGATGAAACTCTGACTATGATGAAGATGACCTGTGAGCAGTGCACTGTACTGTGATGAAACCCTGACCGTGATGAAGATGACCTGTGAGCAGTGCACTGTACTGTGATGAAACCCTGACCGTGATGAAGATGACTTGTGAGCAGTGCACTGTACAGTGATGAAACTCTGACTTTGATGAAGATGACCTGTGAGCAGTGCACTGTACAGTGATGAAACCCTGACCGTGATGGAGATGACCTATGGGCAGTGCCCTGTACATTGATGAAACCCTGACTGTGATGGAGATGACCTGTGGGCAGTGCACTGTACAGTGATGAAACCCTGACCATGATGGAGATGACCTGTGGGCAGTCCACTGTACAGTGATGGAACTCTGACTATGATGAAGATGACCTGTGAGCAGTGCACTGTACAGTGATGAAACCCTGACCGTGATGGAGATGACCTGTGGGCAGTGCACTGTACAGAGATGAAACCCTGACTATGATGGAGATGACCTGTGGGCAGTGCACTGTACAGTGATGAAACTCTGACGATGATGGAGATTACTTGTGAGCAGTGCACTGTACAGTGATGAAACACTGACTATGATGGAGATGACCTATTGAAGTGGGAGTTACAGGAGCTAGCAAGGGGAGGGGGGACAACAGTGACATTGAAAATAATCTCTTTTAGAGAAGATGTTTACTGACATATATCCTGGGATATGTCCTTTACCTCTGATCCCTAGTAGAAATGAATATGGAACAGGGGAGACAAGGAAGTGAGTGACAAAGTACTTGCAGCACCCTATTGCATATATACTCTTTGGGAACTGTTGGGCATGTTCAGGGGTATGGTAGGGCTAAATAAAAGTGTTAATGGTTACCTGCTTTATGACCTCGCTATAAATTTACCTTCATCCTGTAGAAGGCCATAGATGGACAGTTAGAAACATTATCTTATAAAGGGGAACAAATGGGGATGACAGCAGCTGAGATGTGGCCTCAGATGGTTGGATAAGATGGGGGGGTAAAGTCATGCCTCCAAAAGAATTCTGTGTTCAGTCCAGTCGGTTTCTTAAGGTTTTTGATGTCAAACTCAAAACAAATGTTTTTTTCTGCTGCCAGTTTTATTGAAGTCACCTTATGGATTAAGCAGTAAGATAAAAACAATGTAAAATATGGAGAATTGATAAGAAATAGTGAATGTTTTGGCACATTTAACTCAGAATATTGATCACAGATGAAAATCCTGGTAAGAATTTCTACTAAGAGTGATTCTGAGAAGTAGTAGTAAATATCTGGTTTACTGTCATATACTCAGTTCACAGGTGGTCGAGTCTTTGTTTGCTCAGAAAAGCATTCTAAGACAGTTGGAATACAAAACTGTGGTATACCCAGCACACACACCGAATTTTAAAACTACCTACTGCTCTGGATCCAGGAACAAGCATTACCATGGGTTCAGAAGGGGGCAAGGTTGGACAGTTGGTAATGTTGGTTTTCAACATTCCAAAATTCACAATGTGGAGCTTGTAGAGATGGACTGGACCGCCTGTGAGTTGAGTTAATGATAGTAAACTTAAATTGCTGCCCCTAATCTGTTTTTCACATGTATTTGCTTCTGTATGTAATATCATGCTTGTTCTGAAATTCTGCATTAAAGTAAACAGAACATAAATGACTGAAGGAGTGAAACACCTCTTCTTCAAAGCTGAGACACAGAGAAAGAGATAATAACAAAGGATGATTAACCCTATGATGGGTAGCAGATGTAAAGGTCATTTAAGGCCATGGAGTACTGTTCTCGTAGAATCATGGAATCTAGAAGCAACTGGGTCATGTGTCCATTTATGCAATGACAGTGGTGCCCACTCTAAGACTTTCCTCTTTTTTCAAGGTGCTCTAGGTAAGCCCTGCCAGTGGTGAAATTATAAATACCCATCCAGTTGTGTGATTCCTTCTTAAAGGAAGATAGTATGTCACATTGTTTGATCTGGAGAAGATGTTTTTTTTCCAGAGAAAATGCAGTCATTGCATGAGAAATCTCTCTCACTCTCTTTTTCTCCCCACCATGATCTTCTTTTTTGCTGAAGAAGGTTCAGATCTCTAGCTCTAGTGTCCACTGGGCTGTTTTATTTGTGTAGAAATAAGTGTTTGACTGCCAGATCTCAAATGGCACAGAAGGTAAGACACAGATCACCCCTGCAGAGTCTGTTTGACACTGAATACAGAGAAATGGTCTATAGCCTCTCATGATAGCCCAGGTCTGTTAGGATCATGATTGTTTTTTAGGAGCATCTGTTGCTTCTCCAGCTGTCAGATATGTTTGGAAGATGCATCCCAAAGGGGGCATTGTGTTCACTGATGGATTCATCAGTGCAGAATATAAAGGGGGAAGGACTTCTTTGGATCTAGAGGAAATACTCTGTACATGGATTCACCAGTGCAGAATATAAAGGGGTAAGAACTTCTTTGGATCTAGAGGAAATACTCTGTACATGGATTCATCAGTGCAGAATATAAAGGGGTAAGGACTTCTTTGGATCTAGAGGAAATACTCTGTACATGGATTCATCAGTGCAGAATATAAAGGGGTAAGGACTTATTTGGATCTAGAGGAAATACTCTGTACATGGATTCATCAGTACAGAATATAAAGGGGGAAGGACTTCTTTGGATCTAGAGGAAATACTCTGTACATGGATTCATCAGTACAGAATATAAAGGGGGAAGGACTTCTTTGGATCTAGAGGAAATACTCTGTACATGGATTCATCAGTGCAGAATATAAAGGGGTAAGGACTTATTTGGATCTAGAGGAAATACTCTGTACATGGATTCATCAGTACAGAATATAAAGGGGGAAGGACTTCTCTGGATCTAGAGGAAATACACTGTACATGGATTCATCAGTGCAGAATATAAAGGGGTAAGGACTTCTTTGGATCTAGAGGAAATACTCTGTACATGGATTCATCAGTGCAGAATATAAAGGGGTAAGGACTTCTTTGGATCTAGAGGAAATACTCTGTACATGGATTCATCAGTGCAGAATATAAAGGGGGGAGGACTTCTTTGGCTCTAGAGGAAATAGTCTGTACATGGATTCATCAGTGCAGAATATAAAGGGGGAAGGACTTCTTTGGATCTAGAGGAAATACTCTGTACATGGATTCATCAGTGCAGAATATAAAGGGGTAAGGACTTCTTTGGATCTAGAGGGAATACTCTGTACAATCAGCTGTACCAGACAGAATGATTTCCTGACCATTGTTGAAGCACAGACAAAGGTGAGGGAGTTATCTACCCATGTTTATAGGTTCATAGATTTGTACTAGGCTAACTGGCCCTTGTGGGCTATTTTAAGCCTAGCCAATTACTCCATGTGAGAATCAAACGCTGCACCTTGTGTCTGTAAAGTAAGCACCTTAACCATTATGCCATCCTCCCACCCCATGTTACAAGATCTCTTACAACATATTAATTTCAGAGTAAGGTATTTCCTACATTATAAGCTCATTGGTAGGTTTGTCTACCAAATCCAACAATATTGCATTTTAAGCATTTCGTTTTAGCTATTTTCAGTACTCCAGCAATTAAAATATGTAAGGTCACATTGCAGCTTCTGCATATCAGAAGGGAATTTGAGTGAAATATGCTGTTTACAATCACTGCAAACTTGAGTTCCCTCTTTTAGATTTGGAGATAAAAAAGTATCTGCCAAGAAGCAGAGTTCCTAGTACAGATCTCTGTGATATCCTAATGGTTACCTTCATGCTCTCTGAGGATATGCCTGCCAAACTCAAAGTGTAGGTTCTGTTCCTCAGCCAATAAGCTATCCAACAAACTACATAGGAATCATTTTGAACTACATATATCTGGCAAAGAATATTGGCATGTGATATGATATTAAATGCTTTGGAAGATCAAGGTATGCTGTATGGATAACGTGACTAGTGTCCACAGTTTTGGGTTATCTTCACAAAATAATTCAGACTCATTGGACAGACTCTAGACTTATGAAAAACAAACTGTGGGGGTCAAGTCTTATAACATTTTTATGACCAATTCCCTGGCTTTGTAGATGAGGCTCATCAGGCTAATGAGTTTGTAATTTCTGGGTCTGTGGTAAGGCCACTCTTGTGAAGTCACAACACAACTGCTGTGTACCAATCTTGGGGAAAAAAGATGGTGAAAAGGTTCAAGTTGAAAAGCTGCAGGAGTGGGTTCCCCAGAGCAAGTTTGGTACTGCTGAGCACACAACCTGGTCGGTTTTCAGGTCTCTAAGAGGAGGCATTTTTATTGTTGTTCTTTTGGAAAGACCTTTTAACAAGTGTTTTTTGTGATGATAGGTTGAAATCTTTATCTATATGTGGGTTTTGCAAAGATGTCTCTGTGGTGAAATTTGTACTGAATGTGTTTGCTAACATATATGAGTTATCATTATATTAGAGAAAGAAGTGCCATTATGAATAAATTCAAAGCAGTGTTAAGTCTTATTTCATAACTTTCTGATCAAAGTAAACAAGGATTTGTAGCTATCCCATATCTTCTGATAGCAGAATAAGTTCATGGAAAGCCTTTATTTTTCTAATAGTATTCTTCAGTACCATGGATACCATTTTTATGTTGACCTTGATTTGTGGGCTTTTGGTTTTGCTATCTAGTCTACTATAAGTTTTTTTTTTCCTTTTCTAATACTTTTATTTATGAATTTGGACCATCAGGCTGATTTACTCTTACCCTAGTATTGATGGACATATAATTGAATAAATGGCAGATTATAAATAAATGGTTATGCAGAGCATAATATTGTTGTAGCAAGAGACAGAGCACATAATACTTTGTACAGCACTAGAAAATGGCATATGAGATGCTACATCTCCTGACAAATTAGCTGGATGAGAATTATATGGATTGCATACAGACATGCTGTGTCTATGGAATCATTAGGAGATTACATTGCTACTGTCCTGCAACAGGAGTAGAGCCACTTTATGTAATCCTGAACTAGTGAGTACTATAATAACTAAGCATGTGGCACTTAGACTCGTGTGCCTCTCATTATGTCTTGGGAATACATATCATGTGTGGTGGACCCAATATATATAAAGATATGTGGCTGGACAATATAATAGTTAAACATCCCCTCACTCTAGGTCTGTTTGCTCTTAAATAATGGAGTGTTTTGGAAACATAGTACATCTTTTCAAAGGGCTGCATTTTTTACTTGCTGTGAAACAGGTCTTGATCATGCTGCTGGGTCTGGACCTCTTAGAATATGTGCTACTTTTATACTGATATAACTCCCAGACTGTTTGCTTGTGCTATTACCAACTCAGCGTTAGTACTCGTTGCAGAGTATAATTCTGCACAGACAGATAAATCTTCTTTGCTGAACATTTAACCAGTTCATATGTCTCAGCCAGAGGACAATTCATGTGCACAGAGCCAGATCACAGTTGAAAGGGCCATGGGCAGGATAATGGAGCACACACCCAGCCCCAACAATTCTAGTATCCCATTACTTGGCTATCCCTCCCTAATTACTATAAATATTGTTCCTTTTTCTCTGTTCTTTTATTGAAATAACAACAAAGCATTAATATATGACAATCGAAATATTATAAAACAGATATACATATCTAAAATAACAATAATGGACAATTAAAATAGATATTTATGATGGTATCTACTATAAAACAAAGCTTTACAAACAGAAAAAGAAATTTGATAAGATTAGTTAATTATTAAAGTCTGTTTATCCAGTAGTTTTTTGAGTTTTAACCATATATTATATGATATGACAAGGTAATTCTAGATGCTCTTGTCTTGATCATGATAAGTTAAAATGACAGATTTCAGTTGCTAAGTCTACAAATTCTGTCACTAGTAGGAGTCGTCTGATTCCTCCAGTTCTTGATAGGTTCATAGGTTGGTACTGGGCTATCTGCCCGAAGACATATATTAGCCCAGCCACGTTGTGCTGTATTCACCGCCCCTTTAGTAGTTCCCTAGACCCTTGTACTAGCAGCTAGTACTCTTGGCCCCTATCTTGTAGTGCTGTTGGTGTGATCCCCGGTGTGAACTTTCTGTTACCCATCCACTCATCAAGGTTCCTCTTGAAGAGTGATAGTGAGGGGTTCTGTCTTATGTAGATCGGGACCCTGTTCCATAGTAAGGGAAGTCTCTGCGAAGGGAATCTAGCCCTCCAGCATGTTCTATTCATTATTGTGTTGAGGTTTATTTCCCTAGAGCATGTAGCTCAAGTAGATTTGGTTTTGCTAAGATGGAACATGTTCAACAATTCTGGGTTGGACATGGCTCTGTACGTTAGACAGGGATCATCTCTGAGAAAGCGGTATGCAACAGAGAACAGTCTTAGCTTTTTCAATCGTGCTCCATAGGGCAACTGTTTGAGGCCAGTAATTATCTTGGTTAGGTACCTTTGTGGTCTCTCCAGCTGCTGGAAATGTCTTGCCAGGTACATTCCAATTGGTGCATTGTACTCAATAATGGGTCTGATGAGGGAAGAGTAGAGGGGCACCATTACATCCTTAGATCTTGATGAAAACCTTTTCATGATCAGATGGGTCACATAGAAGGATTTTCTAACCACTTTGGCAACATGGTTATCAAAGGAAAGCTGACTATCTACTTGGGTCCCTAGATCCCTTATTTCTTCTTCAGGGGATTACCTCCTATGTTGTAGTTTGCGGGTACTCTGTTTTTTCCAAAGGGGATTACTACGCATTTTTTTGCATTTAGCTTGAGACCATGGCTTTGACACCATGCATCAGTCTCATTTAGGTCCTTCTGGAGGATCTCCATGTCAGCCAGAGACTCTATTATAGCACCCAGTTTGCAGTCGTCCGCAAACTTAGTCAACCACAGCCCTTCCGTGCTTGCCTGTACTTCTGAGAAGTATATGCCAAACAGGAGGGGCCACAGGACAAAGCCCTGAGGCATACCACTCATTTCTGGTCTGGATTCAGACATAGATCTCGCTACTCTTACTTTATGGGATCTGTCTGAGAGCCAGTTTGTGATCCATCTTGTGACATAAGGGTTTATGCCCAGGCTGGTGAGCTTATCAATAATACCTGAATGGGGAATGGTGTCAAATGCTTTAGCAAGGTCAAGGTAAGCCATGTGTACCTCCTTTCCCTTATCTATAGCCTGAGTAACTGTCTCAAAGAAATCCACCAGGTTCAGGAGGCATGATCTGCCCTTGACGAAGCCGAACTGTGTAGGGTCAAGTGACTGGAGGTTCCCAATCTCTCCATTTATGAGTTCCATAATGATTCGCTCCATAGCCTTACAGATCAGACTGGTCAGACTTATTGTTCGGTAGTTCCCAGGGTCAGTTGTGGCCCCACCCTTGTGTAGCGGGACCACCATTGCCGTGCGCCATTCTATGGGCACATATCCTGTGGAGAGGCTGAGACTGAACAGGGTATTAAGATACGAGGTTAATTCCTTTTGGAGCTCGTGTATGACACAGCCTGGGACACCATCTGGTCCCATGGAAGCAGTGTTTTTAGCTTTAGATAGAGCCTTGTTAACCAACGTATCAGTAATAATTGGACTTGCACAATCCCCTAGAATGATAATAGGCCCTGTAGGTGGTGAGGTGGGGGGGGGGGATTTACACTGAACCTGTCAGCCAAGATGTTGGCAATGTCAAAAGGGTCAGTGTATTTTGTTCCATTTTGTACTAGCTCAGAACAGACCTGAGCATTGCCATTTAGGTTTTTGAAGTAGCCATGGCAACTTTTTTTTCAAAATTATTATGGATTCCTGGTTCACTTTACAGCAACATTAGTTCTTTTCAAAATTAGCTTTAGTTGACTTGATGAGGGCCCTCAGTTTCTTACTAATGCTGATCAGGGATCATGTTTCTACTTGAGATTTAGTGATGACTTTTCTTGCTAATGTTAAGATACTCCATAAAAGAGGGTATTTTGTTTTCATTACACAAGTAGGAATAAATAGATACATAAAATAAAATAAGAGATTTAGTTAGCATAAATTTATCATTAAAAATGGACTCTAAGATAGAACTCATACTATCCCAACATGTTTTACGTTTTATACATCGTAAAACATATGCTGCCAGTCAGCTTTAACATTTAGTTTACATCCCCAGCATCCTATGTCTTTATTAAATATCAATTCAACTTTAGGTAGGGTGACAAAGATTCTATGTGAGAATTTCTTAGAGAAAAACCTCCACCTTAATGATTAAGTAATGCTTTTTTGAAGATTTTACTATTAGTTTTTTTTAACATCTTCACTTGGGGAGTTATTATTAAGAAGTCTAAAATAATCCCAGTAGCTTTCTCTGTAACTTACTGTTGATTTCTTAAGTACCTTACTAAATATATTTTAGAAGTCCATTTCCAGTTATATTCTGGTGCATTAGAATAATAAGTAAATCAATGAATGTGGGGAATGAAGTTTTAAATATTGGTTGCATTAGATTAATCTTATGTTCAACCAGTTGTCTACAATTTTGAATTTCTAACCACATCTTTGCTTTTAACTAAAACGTATTAATGATGTGGTCAGCATTTTGTAACTTGCCATTGTCTAGTAACTGATACCAGTATAACAGGTTTTGTCATTAAATATAGCCATTGTTGTTAAATTAAATGTATTAATACTACTTTGAGTGTAGGCAATTGGAAATACAAAGAAAATCCATCCTTTATATTCAAGGTTCCTGAAAATGAAAATTTTAAAGGAGGTTATTTTCACATTAATACAAAAATAGTTACCTTCTTTGTTTTTTTCTATAAAATAGTCTTTTACTAACCAATGAAATGTATTAGTAGCTATTTTAGTATGAAATTATTTTGTTAAATTATTGGATTAATACCAAATACCTCACTGAATATCTTTCAATTTGGAATTATAATTATTTAGCCAAGAAATTATTGTCTTAACAATTGAGGATAAGCAATATAATTCTCAGTCTGGAAGACCAATACAACCTGATGTCCCATCTCTAATGCAATGGTTTAAAGTGAATCTAGGCTTATTAGAAAACCATAAGCACTGTAGCAGTCCTGCAGTGTCATCCTCCCTGATAAGATCCAACCACAAAGTGGTCACTTTTAATGTCACCATCTCTCCCAACCCTCCCCCAGCTAGGGTCAAACAAAAAAACCTCTCCAAAGCTGATTACAACCTCCTGAGGAAAGGTATAAACAGTTTGTTTCACAGCCCCCTCCCCCTCCATAGGAACTAGCACATATATCCAAACCTACACTGAAGTACTATATGAGCATTTAAATCATCATCCTCAAGGAAGAGTAAACTTGTCTGGTAGACATCTGCAATAGATAAACTCTATAATAAAAGGAAAAAAAATGCTGTCCACAGCCAAGAAGGAGCAGGTGCCTAACTTGAAGTAATCTCTCCTTAGCCTGAACAAGCAAATAAGAGCACTAGTGAAATTGTCCTCACCAAACTTTGAGTCCAAACTGGCCACATATACTAAAGACAATCATAAGGCCTCCTTCATATATATCCGTAATCTCAAAGGACTCCACATACACAAATGTCGTAGTTATAGCTAACCTGCTAGCAGACAGGTTCATTGAAAATGGCAACCATCAGTAAATCAGGCATCCCCAGTACCTGTTCCCCTCCCCCTATCTCTAGGGAACAAGTCATCACTGCCCTCTCAAAGGCAAAAATTACAGTCTCTATAGGATCCAATAACATCCCAGGATGCATCCTACATGAACTCAAGGCAGGAACTTGCAGCACTATTAGGCACCATGTTTAACCAAAGCCTGAGTACTGTCTTTGTCCTAGCTGAGTGGTGGATAGCCACTGTCATCCCTTTGCACAAAGGTGGAGCATCCACAGATCCAGGAAATTATAGACCCATCAACCTAACTAGCCTGATCTGCAAGGTCATGGAATGGATTATCATGGACCTCACTAAGAAAGATATCGGCAACCTCCAAACACGTAATCCCCCACAGTTTAGTTTCATCAAGGGGAGGTCATCCCTGTTAAATTTGGTTGACTTCTTTGAGACAGTCACCAAAGCCATGGACAAGAGGAAGATGTTGCACACCACCTACCTTGACCTGGCCAATGCCTTTGATACTATTCTCCACTCAGGTATATAGATAAACTCTCTCAACTAGGCATCAATCCATATGTTACTAATTGAATAGCAAACTGGTTCACTGATAGAACCCACCTATTCAAAATAGGGAAAGACACCTCAAGCAGTAGACCTGTAAGAAGCGGTGTACCCCAGAGATTGGTCTTGAGGCATCTGTTGTTTGGGATATACTTTTCTGTGGTACAGGCCAAAACCAGTGGCCTATGGCTGACCAAGTTTGCAGATGACTGCAAACTGGCCATTGTCATCAATTCCACTAGGGATGTGGACATCATCCAAGAGGGTCTCACCCAAACAAATGACTAGTGCCAGAAACATTGCCTCAAACTGAATGCCAAAAATGCGTAATCATCCACTTTGGGGAGAGTGATGTCCCCACAAATTATCACATTAATAACAAGATCCTAAGCATAAAATCAGCTGTGAGGGACTTGGACACCCAGGTTGATAGCAAACTGATTTCTTACCACCATATTTTCTCCATTGTAAGAAAAGCTTTCTACATGGCTCACCTCATTTTAAGGGTATCTTGTCTGGAGACAAGGTGGTCATAACTTCCCTGTATTCTTCCTTTATAACACCCATTAGTGAGTACAATGCCCCTTTTGTCATGTACCTCACAAAGCACATGCAGCAGCTAGAGAGACCACAGAGGTTCCTCACAAGGAGAATCCAGTGTGTCAGACATCTACCCTACATGGATAGGCTAAAATCCCTGTTCCTCTACTCAGTCTCATACAGACTCCTCAGAAGTGACCTCTGTCTGACATGCAAAGCAATCTCAGACCCTTCCTTGATGAAAATACAGCATATCCACCAGTTATGCTCCACTTGAGTAACCTGCAAGCAAGCCCTCAACCTGGTCTGCAACATCAATAGGCCTTGTGGGTGGGACAGATTTGTGTCCCAGAGAGTCCCCCTTCTATGGAATAGACTCCCTCTCAATGTCAAGCAGAGTACCTCATTAACCCTTTTTAAGTTCAACCTGGATAGCTGGATGGGGAACAGAAAATACACCAGTGGGATTCCACCTGTGTCCCTACTGGACAGTGACATTGGGTGTTGACTTGTTGGAACAGGGCTAAATTCTTGGCTAGGCTTGTAAGGGCCTGAGGGCCAACAGCCTAGTAAGTTCATATGATCCTATGATAAAAATCACAGAAACAAAGAATTGTATTCTTTTATATTTTTGGAGGGAAATGGGAGGGATAAAGATTGTATTGTATATATAATTTTAGGAAGAATTGTCATTTTAATTAAGGAAAGTCTCTTTAATAGTGAAACAAATGATTCCATTTATTAAGAATTTGTTTTATGAAATTTGAGTTATTATTATAAATAAGGACTGGTATATCTTTAATATTGTCAGACAAGATTTTCACTAGGTAAGTGATTTTACCATCTCTCACAATGTATTTATGTAGTTTCTTATCAATTGTATTGATATTATAATTAACAGGTAGTATTTTAATCGTATTCTCATTAAAACGAGCCCCAGTTATTTCTGGATTATTTCTATTGCTTGGAATACTAAAATAAGGGAAGAACTGCAATCAGTCAAAGTTAATAGGATGCCATCTATAAATAATTGAATTTTGGGGATTAAATCATTATTTATTAGTATTCCTTTGATGTTTTTATTCAGTCTTATATATAATTTACAAAAGGTTCCATAACTAGACCAAAAAGCTATGGGTACAAGGGACATCCCTATTTAATACCTTTAGTAATCATGATTGATTGGGAAGTATGCAAGCCTATCTTAATGTATGCAAAGGAATTTTCATAGCAAAGTTTGATTAATTGTAAGAAATTGTTTGAAAAATCACATTCCTTAGGAACAATAGTAAGTACTCCCAATTAACTGAATAAAATGCACTACTGATATACAGACTAACAAAAGTTAGTTCTTTGCTTGAATTATTAGTATAATCAAGTATTGATTGTATTCTCTTGATATTATCTTATGTGTTCCTGTTCATTATGAACCCAGTCCAATCATTGTTTATCAACAGTGGAAGACATTGTTTTATTCTAGAAGCAAAGATTGCCACGAATATTTTATAATATACATTTAATAATGAAATTGGTCTATATGAAGAACATTTTGTTGAGTCCTTGACAGGTTTTAAAATTGGGGATATCATGAATGCTGACATGCTAGCAGCACAATTTTCTTGCTCTGCTACTCTATTTTTATTTCTGGCAGGAAATTTTATTTTTGTAATATCATAAACCAGTTTTTGAACAAAATCAGTTACCTGAAACTACATAGAAGGATGTTATTTAAAAAATTCTAAATATCTGAAATTTTTACTGTCAAATTATCCATTTGATAGGTCTGTACCAGTAGCTTTGAAATACATAATTCAATAACATCCTCTCAGGACTTGCCTTTAAAGAAAGAACTCAATCTGTTCTTTCTAACATACAAGAACTTTCTTTAAAAATGGGCAGAATGGATAACAAACCTGACAGTTTAAAGAAAAATGTACCAAAAAGATAGAACAGATACACAAGATTTTAAAATAACAGAAAACTCAGATATCTTGAATGGAAGATGCCCTTAATGACATAGAAGGCAGAGTATCTGAGGATGAAAACAACACTGAATTTCTACTACCATAGAATACCTTATTACTAAAAAAATGAATGACTTGGAGAACAGATCCAGGAAAAATAACATTCATATTTTTGGACTGCCTCAAAAAATACAAGGAGAAAATATGGCCAACTTTCTGCCTCGCTTCCTAATATTCTGAATTTATCTGAAGCTATGTTATATGGTATAGAAAGAGCACACAGGTCTCCAGATTCTATTTTATCAAAAACTAACTCTTCACTGAGAACAGTTATTATTAAGTTCTTCTCCCTTCAAGACAAGGAGCCAATTCTTAAAACAGCCTGGTATAAATGTCCTATTAAATTGGATGACAAACTAATAACAGTTGATAATGAATATTCCAATGCTTAAACTTTGGAAATAAAATAAACATTGTTCAAAACTCACTGTCTGCATATCATTTTCTTCTTTAAATCCACATCTCTGTAATCAATGTAAAAGTAGTTTAAAACTTTTATTTCAAATTTTATAGCAGAAACATTGATTGCCATTTGGTAAATGTTAACAGACTTAGCATGAGCAACAGTAAACTTCTTTATTCTTGAAATTCACATTCTTTGAAAAAACATTGAAACTCGCATTCATTGAAAATGCATCTGGCCAGTGCATAGTAATCATACCTATGTCCGTGGGCTGTTTTTAAACCATGGTCTCCCAGCACATATTTTAGGACTATGCATAAATGCATGTGTTCTTTGGTTCACCTTCCTGATTGTTTTAAATTATAGTTCTTGTTTAATACAGCAACATTTATTACAATTCATTTTAAATTTGTACTTTTGAACATTTTTTCCAGTAAGCAATGAAACAAACTGTATGAACAAATATTGACAAAATTACTCATTTCAGAACATTTCACCCAACAAAGGTCACTCAAAGTGCTGCCATTTGTTTGTGTCTTTCGGATTTTCCCGGTTAGGGGTCGCCACAGTGGAACTCCGGTCCGCTAATGATTGGTAGTTGATTTTTACGTGCCGAGTTACCAGCCCTGATGCACAACCTTCAACGAAGGTACGCCCATTCACGCATGTCTCCACGCAGAAGACGCTCTAGCTGAGAATCAAACCGGACAGCGTCTTACTGTGAGGCAAAAACACTACCGCAGCACCACCACCGCGGGTCAAGTGCTGTCATTATAATCTACAAATATCTGACTCAAAAATTGCAGCTACTAAATTGACTAAGTACATGTTACATGTTACATGTCTGATTGTGATAAAAATTGCCAGAGTAAAGTATTCCAATTTATTTTACACAAATACACACTAGTCCTGCAAAGACAGACTCTAATGACTTTTTAACCTTATAGGCTCAGGGAGGTCAGTCAGTTTTATTTGCAAACCTCCCCCAGGCCCTGCAACTATAGCTACATTGTTGACTGCATCCTTTTCTGATGTCTGTGTCAACAAAAAAATCCTAATAATGAGCAAAGCCGCATATTTCAAATTCCTTTCACACAAACTCATAGTAGCCAAAGTATCCCTACCTAATTCACATACATGCATGCACACTAACCCTGCAAAGCCAGATGAAAGGCTGATTCAGTTGGCTAGATGATAAAAGCATAAGATACTTTCATCCACAGACAGCTTCTACCCACACCAGTTGTTATAGCTATTTTGCTGATGCTGCACACCCTTTATTGTTATGAAGAAATACTTAACATGTATTCTATGTTAATGGCAGCTTTGGATGAACTACATTCAACTGAATAAGGTCACTAGCATTATACCATAAGATGCAGCTAGGTTTGGTATAATTTAGACAGAAGAGTATTTTGAATGGATAATTAATAATAACATCCTGATAAGATATGTTAAGTCAGTGTGCACATTCTCTACAGAAGTTAAAGTTATCTTAATAATTCCACATTAAAGAGAACTATTGCTAATGTAGAAGTTGCTGCTGTCAAACAATTCTGTATTTCAGTACTTCATCTACACACGCAGTGACTGCTACCCTTGAAGAATAAATTACCTATGTTGCATTAAAAATGGTGTGCTGGTGATATTGCCACAGTATTTCCTGAACTAGACCAGCTATATGATAGGGAATGACTGGCAAACAATGACAAAAAGTTCCTAGTTACATGCCATGCAGCCCAGGAGACAATTAAGGAGCCTATCCCAAATACCCAATTGCTCCAAAGCACTGACTGGTTAACTGACTTGCTCTGTATCACGCAGTAGGTAAATGACAGTAGAAAGAATCAAACCCTGCACCCTTGACAAAGGAAGCAACTCATTAACAAGTTGGAGCTGCAGTCTTCTGCACTAACTGCCAGCATAACTAGATAGTGAAATATTTTATAATCTGATTTTGTACGGAAGATTAGACTGTTCTGATCATCACTCTAAGTAATGCAGACTGTATCACTTGACAAATGTCAATCCCATTGCAGTTGCCAAGGATGTAAAGAAATTAGTGCAAAATATATTACTAAAATGTAGCATGTTAGTCTATACTATACAATCCAGGCCCATCCATGAATTAATTCATTCTTTAATGCAATGAATAAAGCTGTCAAGTGCTAGATTTGTCCCTATGTGAGCACCAGTTTACCTGCCTTAAATGTACAACACTGCCTTCTGCAATTCCACTGTATACATATTCCCAGTATGAGAATGTGACTGTTCTTTCAATTTCAGAGGGCTGCTTTATTTTAATCATTTTTCCAATGCACTATCACTGTGCATAGAAGACCATGCTTAGGAATGCTCGTCTAAGTCCTTCAAGAATGTATGATCTATGAAATATCCAAACTGATGGATTTACCATTCACAAGGCTGCATTCTACAAAAAGTGACCTATCTAAATTTAGAAATTGTGTTCCTTGACAAATCAATGCACTTATTACATTTGCAATTAATGTTTTGCATTTTTATGCTGTCTACATTTTTATTATTTCAGTGTATAAAAATAAGGCTATTTGTTTCATTTGTTCAATCAGCATTATAACCTTTAAGAGTAACTATCTAATGCTCTATTTATGGATTTTCACCTAGAATTATTTTCTACAAGTCAATGATCTTGTCAGAAAAAAGCATAGTACTCATTTAATTTAAAATAATTAATCCTAAAAGAAATGTTTGTTTATGAAAAAAGGTCAGATATTAGAGTCTGCCATACACAGTTTGAATGTATGATGATACACAACTAACTGTGTCAGTTCTTTGTTAGTAATAGGTTTAACACACTTGTTGAGCCACCACTAGTGAGCCATGTTTGTTATTTTGACTAAATAAATCATCTCTGAAAATGTTTATTTCTGTGCATGGTATAAACATGTTAAACTTAAGAGTGTAGATGATAAATTAAATGGTACTGTCTTTCAACATCAGTATATCAAATGTTCCACTGACGAAGATGAGAGAAGTGACTTAAACCCTGTACACTGTGAAGGAGCCATTTAATAACCTGAGATTTCTGTGTTTAATATAAAGTTCTAAAATGTACAGGATTCAAGGAAATGTGAATAGGTTAGCTATTTAACTGAAAAAGCTAAACTGAATGTTTCATGTCGAATGAACACTTGTTGCATTGTTGACTTTTATACAGGGTTTACCAAATCTTTAGCTCTTCTCAAAGAAAAGAAAGAAATTATTTTAATTTCCCCAAACTCAAATATTATCTTTTTCCATGGTTGTATACACACCAATTATAAACCTAGATAAAGCATGAAATAACTGCATATAACATACCTAACATGTCAAATATATATTTTGTTTCTTTATATTGTACTTGTATCCTCTCTAGTTTGTAGCCTGTAAACATTACCCATCATTTATTTATGATGTGTGTGTATGCATGTCATCTGTTAGATGGGCATAGTTACACGAATATGAAATGAGAAAGAAATATATTACACTAAACAGGAAACATTCACATAGGCATTACAGAGTACCCAAGACTATATAATAACAGTAGCTAATAGCATAGTTCCATGATATACAAGAATGAAGCCCTATGACCAAGGTGATTTATAATCAACTAACTGGCTATTTTGTGGTGCAGATAGGTGGCAGTGTGTGGGAGTCTGCAGCTAACACTGCTTCTGTGGTGGGAAAGAGGTACACTGGGCCAATGCAATGCTGCCACCCACTGAGGACAGCGAGAGATTAATATAATATAATATATGACACAAGCACAGCTGTGACAATCTCTGTTTGGGATGTGTGTGTGTATGCATGTAGTTGTGTATGTGTTAGAATGTGAACTCTCCCATTAGGAGACATTGCAGACACTGAGTATTTAAACAGGGCTACAGATTATGACAGAAAAAACAAATGATGGCTCCTTTAATAGTGGTCTGTGGAACTCAGCACATGGAGGAACAAATATGTTTGTGAGATGATGGTTGTCAAATAGCAAGATCCAAAAAAAGAAATACACCCACACATACACACGTTTGTGTGTGCGTGTGTGTGTGTGTGTGTGTGTGTGTGTGTGTGTGTGTGTGTGTGTGTGTGTGTGTGTGTGTGTGTGCATAGTATGCCATGCTAAGTAGGAAATGTGTAATGTGTCTTTACGTGGGTTGAGGTATGGAGTGTAGGAAGACTTTCACAAAAGCCATCATGCATTCGTTAGCGCAACAAGATGCTATTGATATAAATGAAAATAACTGGCATGGCTAGAATCAGAATGGTTGATCCAAAACTAGATGTTCTCAGAAGATTAGCTGGAACTTGCCTGGAAGACTCTGGGAAAATGAAATGTGAGGGGACAGTTGGAGCTAATTTATGGAACTGTGTTTGAAAGAAGCATCTGGAGTTTAGAGCGGTGTTTTGTGGCAAGTGAAAGCCTACATCCTGGGTCTTTTTAAATAGCCTATTTTAGAAAGTCTGTAACAGATTGTAATTGTGTTTGATGGAAAAATAATTAAAGATACTGTTCTATTTTTGTTTTAATCCAAATGATCCCTTATTTTTTTACATTTTTCCTTTGACTTTACAAGAAAATAAACCTGAGTTTTATGGGTGCCCTGTCTCCCGTTTCTCATTGGATCTTACACTGGTGGTGGGGACATGAGCATTTGGCAAGAGTACTTGCCATTTTCAGATCTTTGACGGTAACTTTACAGCTAAGTGTAAATCATACATGGGCAACTATCCACAACGCTGTAAATGTTGTGTTGCTGTTATAGTTTCCTGGTGGTGCCAGGCATGGAGGAATTACTATAAAAACATGTAGTGTCACAGGTTTGGGACTGACCAAAAGCTGCTGTAACTACAAAAGCAAGTAGCTTTGCTGGATAGTATAGTGACCAACATCAAGGCTGTGCCTGCTATGAAGAAACAGACCAGAGAGAATGACATGGACTGCTGTTAGTGTTCACCATTACAGATAACTTGACCTAACAGTTGGATTTGGGCAAGCATCTTGTCATCCCATCTGCTAGGAAAAGCACTAAAAACATACATTGACATGGAGGGAACTGATTATATGGCTTATGACAGACAGAACATAGGAAAGAACTTTTGTCCAGTGTCAAAATGCAACCAAAAATGTTGTCATTATTTTTTTTTTTTTTGTTTAATGTAGCCGAATTGCTAAGAGCACAGATGGATGATTTAAGTTACATTTAAAGATTTAGCTGGAACCTGAAAGTAGCATTAAAGTGAAAATGCTAGAAATTGTAGCAGTCGACAGGTTTAAAAGAGCTGTCCCTGTTGATAGAAGAAAATGGGTATTGCAAAGTGATCACAAGAAATCCAGTTTAGACACTTTAGAGGAATACTTTTCAGTAAATAACACATTGTCCTATGCACTTCAAAAATACAGCAACCAACAGGCCCAGCACAGCCAGTTGAAGTGGCTATGGGTTGCCATGGGCATTCAAGCAATTTTTAAGAGTCAAAAATCCCTCATTTTTTGTCAGAGGGGATGTAGCAGAGACTTGCTGAGTGAAAAAAAAGTGCAATGTTCCCTTAAGTGTGTTACAGTAGTACTGGAGTGCTGCCTCCAGTGTCTCATGGCACCTTACAGACTTATACAAATATGGAGACACATATGTGGATCAAATAAACTAATAGTCTGCAGCTATTTTGCAGACAAGAGATGATTAACTGAACAGCTGCTTGAAGTACTGGTGTGAAATTGTTAATGCAAGGAAATTAATATGCACTTTCCTCACTATTTTATAGTCTTAGAGTTGTTATATATAATTAGCAGTGACTGTCGGGGTGCGTGGGAGGGTGTGCCCCTCATGCATAAACACTGATGTTGGATTTACATGCTTCAGGGTTATGACTATGAACATTTTAATGCTGATCTTTTGAAACAGATGAGTTTATGTTACTACATTGTGTGTCAATCTATCGTGAGGTAGATCAACTTACATATGCACATACAAATATGTGTGTGTGTGTGTGTGTGTGTGTGTGTGTGTGTGTGTGTGTGTGTGTGTGTGTGTGTATGTGTATAGAAATACATCATGCAATTTTCTTCCCTTTGGAGCTATTTTATCCAGAGCTTCAATGAAAATGGATGACAACCTGGATAAGAAGCCCTAAATAAATAAATAAAGTAAAGAAAACTATAGATACTAGATCAGGAGGAGATGGACTAGCCTGTCATTGTTTCCGAAAAGGCATCCCATTTATACATCATCACAGGGATGCAAAGATTACAAATCATTGATATGTTCTTGTAGTGTATTATCTACTCTCTTCTGCTAATGGATTTCTGACATGTGGCCAAAGCTGTAGTCAAGGAAAACTGTTCAGCAGTCAATCAATGTGCCACAAAATAAACAAACAACACTATTCACAAAGAAAACTCAACGCAAAATATAGAAGTGCACACACACGCACACACACAAACACACATACACACACAGCTTTCCGTCTTACAATTAATACTAATGCCCGCTTTTCCTACTTCTCAGCATTGTGATGCTGTGACCCTATATACCTGTAAAGCAGATTTTCCACAAAGCTCATATTCCCTGTTATAAGCGCTGAATGAATTTCAAACCAGACCTCCCTGGTTTGCTAGTCGGCACACTGCAGTGATGTATAACACAGAATTATATATGGATCCTTTAAAACAATGATGTTTTCCCTCCTTAATTTGTCTCAACCTTTGTATATATACCAGTAATTAGTTTTGGCTGTTCTAAATGTTGCCTTTACAAGCTCCTAAAGAGGAGCCACTAATCTGAATACAGCCTAAACTGTATTTACATTGTTGCTGCTACGAATAAAGAATGGTCACTTTTTTTCATTGCTTGGTACTCCGCTTTCTGGGAGTGGTATAAACGGAGGCTCTTATACTACCATATAAGAAATGCCAAACAAACAGAGCCTGTAAGTTATAGTTCATGCAAACATCCATTCCATTTATTTATTTATTTTTATTTTTTAGTTATTTATTTATTTTTTTACATGATGCAGTAATTCTAACCCAAGATGTACAAAGCTCAAACATTGTGATGTTTGCATTGGACATATATTTTTCCTGTAGCACAAATGGGTGCAGATCTAATGCTTCCAGCAAACATGCAAATTAACTACAGCCTTAAAATATGAGTAGCTGCATGAATACAGGCAAGTGTTTAAACTGTCATTCCCTTAAATTGTGATATTTCTTCCAACTCCTGTTACTTACTGCTTCTTTATGAACCTTTGTATAGCTAGCTGGAAGCTCACTTCAAACTGCTGATCAGCTTGCAGATGTAACGTGATGTTAACGTTTGGAAAATACAGGATTTATCACTGAACATTTTTTTTTTTTGACTAAACAGGGTAGCTCTCTGTTCTCCACATGCCAATGTATTTTCCCCTTATTCTTTTAGTACATTTGTTTATTTATTTAGTTTTACTTAAGGTTTCTGTCTGGTTTTACTGGTACACACTTCTTATTTAATGTGTGAGACATCTCAGCTGTGTAGCAGTTGAATATTACATTCCTCAAACAAGGACACATAAAAGAATCTCTGACAAATATCTCGTGTTAATAAAAGTGAGATATGCTTGCCCATCAAATTTTAAGACTTTACAAGACAGTTGTTTCCTGCTTAGAGAGAAAAATCTTCATATCATAAAGTTGAAAATAAGACATAGTAAGTGAGCAATCCTGAAAAAATCCAAAGATAAAGTATGGAGTTGCCCTGTGGTAGGCTATTATTCCCAATGTCTGATTAGTTTTAATGGGAAGTATGGGAGCAAACTCCTGAATTACCAAAATAAGAAATTGTACGTAGGTTGGGGGGGGGGGGCAGAATGTCCACAGATTTCAAAGGTTCTTTTTAAGCAAAGAAGAACATTGGCAGGCTTACCCATATCATCTAGTACAGGAGGGAGAATGATAGCGTCCCTTATTAAGTAGAATTTCTCCATATATCCAAAACAAAAAAATGTGTTTAACCATCCCGTCATCCAGCCTGGCTTCAAAGGTTGCTAGGGAAGGAGTCTGCTTTATATTCAAGGGCTGTCTATTACAGAAACGGTAGCTACGTTGGATTAGGAACCTGCTGCACCTGCTGATGCTGTTAATGTGGTAATGCAGGTTTCAGTCACTAAACAGGTAAGGTGAAGGAGTTCAAAGAATACCAAGTTATTCATGGTATAGAAGGCTAAGCAGAGATCACACATACTGCAATGAGCTGTAAGACTGAGCTTTTAGTCTATCGTAGTAGCTAAGGGTACTGAGACTTCAGATCTTTTTCTAAGGATACAGTCAGGTCTCTTGAGTTGCTGTAGGTACTTAGTAAGGCTCTAAATGAATGGAACACTATATTGAGTGATGTACCTAATATGGGACGAAGAAGAATGGGGGACTACAACGTCTCTGAATCTGGAGGAGGTACCGTGACAGATAAACTGCGCAAGGTTGAATGGTTTTCTAACAACTCAGAGTTATTCATCTGAAGATAAGAGCTTACAGAGGGATATGTGTGCTACTCTATATACCTTAAAAATTTGGGTGCAAAGGGATATTTCAGCTTTTTCAAGATTGGCTCACAGATCAAACATCACAGTATGTTGTTGTGTCTTTCGGCTTTTCCCGGTTAGGGGTCGCCACAGCGGAACTCCGGTCCGCTAATGATTGGCAGTTGATTTTTACGTGCCGAGTTGCCAGCCCTGGCACACAACCTTCAACGAAGGTACGCCCATTCACGCATGTCTCCACGCAGAAGCCGCTCTAGCTGAGAATCGAACAAGACAACGTCTTACTGTGAGGCGACAACGCTACCGCAGCACCACCACCGTGGATATATATAAGAGTTACAAATTGATAGTTTAAATTTTGGTCATGCTTTTCCAGAATGTAAAATAACAGAACAGTCTGGGGAAATGACGCACACGATTCTGTTAACATCATAGGTATACAGATCCTTGATAACTGTTTCTCATTGAAGTGGAATGTTATCTATGTGGTAAGTCATGCTTGTGATTTATTTACTAAAGGAAATTAAGGGTAAGCCCATGATTTACACATCAGCCGTTTGCTTGGTCCTGAGCATTTGTGCTCCTAAATGCTTTATCCTATGCATAGGTCCCCTTAAATTATATATGGTATGATCACAGTTATTCTCATTAGGGGTAATGTGTAAAGGTTGACCATGGGATGGGCAAGGCCAGTATATAACTAAATGGGATAGACTATTTCAAGTACAAAAAGAGAAAATGACTAGGCTTAAAATGGCCCACAAGGGTGGCTAGACTAGTACTTATCTATGAACCTAGAAGAGCAAATACCCCCCAACTATAGTATGGATTGTATAAGATAGCCAATTACTTATCCAGTGAATTACATATGGATTAATGTTGATTGGAGAATAGTGTTTACTGTTTGCCTGTTGTTCATGGCCTCATTAACACTAACAAATAATTGATCAAGGTTGAGTGGGCATAATCGGCCTTTTACAAAGCCTAACATTTGTGTATCCAGTGACATGAGCTCAACTATATTATTGTCAGTATATTATTGTCAATTCAATTATAATATGCTCCCCAGTCCTCAGATAATATTTGTGAGACTGTCAACCCTGCAAGGACACCACAACAGTTTTTTCTCATATGTCTGGTATGTAAACAGTATACAGACTCAGGCAGAAGAGTTGAATGAGGGGTTCGTCTCTGCAAACATCCAGGGATATTGTCATGACACATAAAACTGGTATTCTGTAATTTTAGAAATTGCCAAAAAGACTTTGTCAGAAATGATTTCAAGATGTGAGGGGGAAAGAAGAAGCAGAAGAGTGGATATGTGCGGTAAAGTAGGAAGAGAACCTGTCCGCAAGAATATTAGCAATGTCCTTCTGGTTAGAGAAAGAGACGCCATAGTTATAAATTACCCAGCAAAAGTGAATACTTCTAACACCACTTCTTATTCTTTTCTTCTATACCTGTTTCTTCTAATAATTCTCTCACGTCAGTTTTCACTTATACCCCTCAGAATGTGTATCATATTAACCTCCCTATCCCTAGAATACCCTCCTCACATCTCATTCAGTATTCTATCCTTTTTACCTCCTTAACATCATTTCTCCTCCTTCACATACCCCTTACTTCTACTACTATCTCTGTACTATAATATTCTCTTATCCTACGTCTTACTGGTATCATTATTTAACTTTTATCTTTATACACTCAAAATACAAAACTAGGTCTTGTGTAATAACTGAATCTGCTCTGCTAGTAATGCTCATCTCAAATCTAGAATTTTAGACTGAACTTTAAAATCTGTGGCAAATGTTATTAATGCCCATGACAATTTATATTATGTCTAAAGATGTATGTATGCTTATTTTTAATTGTAACTACTACTAACCTTTGTATTTTACCAGTTACCTGTGCAATATTCAGCTATAGCTGTTGTATCTTATATGTTTGTATTGTTCATGGAGCTTTTCTCCCTGGGCCTCTGCTAAAAATGTGTTCCTGACCCAGTCAGACTTTCCCGGTTACCAGTTGTCAATAAATAAATAAATAATCATATTACTTAATAGAAAAGGATTTGTGAAGAAATTCATTAAACATTGGATAAAAAAATTAAACAATTAAACTGAGGCAGAAATGTCTTCACCTAAAGATGAGATCTTACAGAGGGGTAGCAATGCTGCAAATGTACATACCTCAAAAAGTGTAGTGGAAAGGGATATTTCATCTTCTTCACAGATTGGCTCACATAACAAACATCACAGCATAAGCGATGTAAAGTGACAGATGAAAGAGACTAGTGCATCGTTGATGGGAGGATTCCAAGAGCAATGTTGGTCATGCTTTTGTAGAATAAAAAATAAATGGTTTGGGGATATGTAGGTATATGCTTAAATGTACTACATTTTCATGGCATAAAAATAGATGGATGTTATTACTTTAACAAGGAGAGGACATTAAGAAAGGATAATGTGTTTATTTTGCTAACAGTCTTGGAATGGAGAAAGCTACAGCAGTATTCAGGGAGCTGAAAGTACTATCTCTGGTAACATGATGTACAGTATTAGAGAAATATTACCATACTGCTGAATTGTTAAAAAATCATTTAGATGAGTGTTAAAATGTGGGTAAATATTTACTATATTGCTTGGATTCAGTATTGTGGGATATTGTGCTTTGGGCTTTCACTGAACAACCTTTCTAGAACTTCATACGAGTCATTTGCATAAGAAGTATGCTCACCACTTACCTATACATCTGCAACATCTCTCAGATGCATGACCCTATCTCAAATCCTGGACCGTGTCCTTGAAATGGGAAACAGCTGTGTAGCATAAATTTACTTGGACCGCTGCAACATCTGTCATATGCATAACCCTGTCTCAGATCCTGGATCATGCAACTGAAACGGAAAACAGCTGTGTAGCATAAATATACTACTGCAACATCTCTCGCATGCAAGACCCTATCTCAGATCCAGTATCGTGTCCTTGAAATGGGAAACAGCTGTGTAGCATAAATATATGTTCTTACCCTATAACGTCACTGGTATATTTTACTCTGTAATTTGAGGTTTAGTTGTAAAGTGGCATGCACACTAGCTAGGTACAGCTACACTAATTTTTCCCATCTCTCGCTCTGTTGTAGCTCGATTTTATTCTTTAATTCTGCAAGCAGGCTCTCTCCATTCTCTATGTCTCCCAATAAAGCAGAGAAATCTCCCACTGAACCTGGCTGAAGCTTACTAGCATGCATTTTGAATATGGCAACATTAGAATATTTATTGTAATATTGCAAATATCCCCACTAAAATTAGCTGAAGTTTATTAATGCACATTTGAAATACAATTAGTTTAGCAGTGACCTGTGTTGTTTGTTCACTCACTGCTTGTTTTCTGCAGTCATTGGTTCATTGGTGGCTCCATTTTAGACTGAATTCTGGTCACTGATACTAATAAAATATCCTCAGACAGTATGCTCCCAAACACCCTCAGTGATCATCTCCCCACCTCTGTTTACTGAACTCCTCCCTCCTGTCAAAATCAACATCAATATAAACAAATAAGGAACTTCACTAACTTTAATCTACAGATCTTCATTGATACACTAAGAAGATTAACTGGTGCATGCTAAATACCCTCCCTCTAGATGAAGGAGTCGACTACTTCAACACAATATTTCTAGATACATTAAATAGCCTTGCACCCCTTCATCTAAAGAGCCTACTAAGGAACTTGTACAAGTCAGGGACAAAATTTTGGAGCAATGGCTAATAAATAAAAACCCTCCAAACCTGTTAAAATTTAAACAACTTTGCAAACAGGTAAAAAAAACTAGTAAACAAAGACAAAAAAGAACATTATTTAAAACTTCAGACCAATCATAAGCAGAACCCCTAAACATTCTGGAATTCCATTACATCATTGCTAAATCTGGGCACAATGAGCAACTCCTGTCCACATCCTGACAAAACATATCAAGAAATAGGTACGCTTGTTAATTCACACTTTATCAATACAGTAGCACACATCACTGCTAACTTCCCCTAAGCACACTGCAGCACAAGCTTTATGACACCATTAAAGCTATCTTCTGACTCCCCTTCCACTACACAATCCCATTATTCTCATGAGGCCACTACCAAGTCTACACCCACTTTCACTCATAATCCCATTCTGACCATCACAATAAAAAGACTACTTTTCAAGCTCAAACCTTTCTCTAATGCTCCTGACAACCTACCCACAGAATATCTAAAACTAGCAGCTGAAGCTATTGCATACCCTATAAGTATACTTTTTAATAGGCCCATCCAAGAATCCTACATCCCTAAAATATGGAAAAAAGCATTTATTCTTCCTCTTCGTAAAGGTGGCTACAGTACTGATAACTCAAATGTCTGACCTATTGCCATTGTCTCTCCTATCTCCAAGATCTTAGAAAAATGTATACATATTCAAATTCTAAACTTTTTACTTCACAACCATACCTAATTCCCACACGGCATGGATTTTGATCAGACCATAGTATTACAAATGCCCTCATATCTTTTGTGGACACAGTTAACAGAGCCAGAGATGCTGGTAAAATTGTCTCCTCACTATTCCTAGACCTTTCAAAAGTATTTGATACAGATTCTCCCTCTACTTTTAACCCAAGTCTTTAGGATCAGCACCCCCCCCAGTCAACTGGTTCTCAAGTTTCTTAGCAGACAGACAACATGCTTTAAATGGCAACACTCCCTCTCTCCATATCTTAACACCTCTACTGGGTTCTCCAAGGCTGTATGCTAAGACCCCTCATATTCAAGCATTTTCATTAACAGTTTTTATTCTTCACTTTGTCAGGCATCTCTTAATCAATACGCAGACAACTCCACTATTATATGTTCTGTGATTCCATTTCCGATCTACAGCAAACAACTCAAATGGCCTTTACCTCCACTGAAACATGGATGTACAATAATCATCTATCCCTTAACCCAAACAAAACCAAGCTCCCACTATTCACCCCCAAGAAGACAATTCCCTTAAACAAAACTCATTTCACTAATCATTCTCAAAGTAACACAATAATCAAGGTTGTTACCCACACAAACCTACTATGAGCAATTATAGACAAACAGTTAAAATTTGGCTTTCATATACAAAATAGCATCAGCAAAACTCACCAAAAGCTAGGAATCCACTACAGGCACAAACACGTCCTTAGCCTTAATCACAAAACAAGTCCTTGCTACCACTTGCCTAATACCTTCCCTTGTCTGTGATGCCCCTCTACTTACTAACCTTCAATCCTCCCTAAAAGCTAAGCTTGAGACATGTTACAACAAAAGTGCCAAGTTTGTTACAAACTCCAAACACTCTACCATCACTGTACCACTCTGAACTCTCTGAACTGGCTAGAACTACCACACTACCTCTCCTACCTGCAATTAACAGCAGTATACAAAATAATCTTCAAACCATCAGACTGCTCTTAGTTCAATATTTACTTACTACCAATCAAAGAGGCCTCTCAGATCCAAGAATCAGCATCTCCTGCAGGTACACAAACCAAACCTACCAGCCACCTTCTTTACTCTTACTCTGTAGTCAAAAATTTAAATGCTCTACCATTGACTATTAGAAATACTCAGAATCTTGCCTTTTTCAAAACTTCTTTAACAGACTACCTATCTTCTCTCTGAAATTATACTTGCACCAAGTCACCACCTTTCAAACCCTAACTGCCTTTGCTTCATAATGACATTGATGTTTTCATATCTACTATCTAATAATATTGTGTGAAAATCTTGCTATTCTAATGGCAGGAAGATTTATGCAACTATTTGTTAATTTTTGTTTTATCATTCAGTCAATTAATTGTTAACTGTCTTGAAACGTATTCACCTTGTATGTATTCACCTCTGTGTTCATGTTATTTAGGAGCTTTTCTCCCTGGGTCTCCATTGAAAATGGGTTCTTACTGGACCAGTGGACTATCCCAGTAAACAAATGCAAATAAATAATTAATTCTATGACGTCACAATGCTTATACTAGAACTCCTTTTTTTATGGTGAATAGACCAGACTGTTTAGACAGTTTTGGGAGATGAAACTTTTTGTTAAGTAACATTTAAAAATATTAAACCTTATAAGAAGTAATGCTTCATCATTTGGTTTGTGGAAGTAATGCATATTTCCAAAGCTTGTTGATTATGTCAGATGTTACATTGTGCCCCATGAGTTAAATAGAGAATAACTTTGGCCTTTCTACAGAAATGAAAACATTCTGAATAAACTATATAAACAAGTCTAATTTGAAATAAATAAATACATGTATGTATTTATTTATTTAAAAAATGATGATATGTTGTAGCAGAATATGTAGTTCCTGGACCAGAGAATAAGTGAAGTAATGTTGTAAGACCTCTTCACATTGTGTCCATGACTGTAGCCAGGACAACACTGTTTGCTATACATGTAGACAGACAGGTTTGTGAGATGCGTTGCTGCTCATTGTGGCTGCAGTAGGACCCTGTTGGAAAATTGTGTTGGACCAACTCACAACCACAGCAAAATACAAGCAGCTGTAGTAAATATTGAGTAAGTATAAGCCTGTAGGGTAATTGGCACAAAACTGTGCAGACACATAGTAATACATGTGTGCCAATCTAAGGATTAAGATTTCCAGTGAAATATTGATTTGGAAGGATAAATGTGATATATGCCTAAGGGGGGAGGGTAGAGGCAATTGTAGGGCCACAAAAACACACATAATGGGAAAAAGACTAGCAGGGGGAGGAGTAACAAATTAAGGGATGCAGAAGACAAAGGAGAAAGAGTTATGACACACACATATACAGCATACTGAAGTACTTGAAAAATACAAAAAACACACACAAGTCAGGTATGTTACAGAAGAGTGACTAGATTTATTCACTAAAACTAGTTATGACATCAGCAGAGTTTGATCACTGTACCTCTACTATAATTCAAATGTCAGGAAAACGATACACATCTGACCTGAGTGGATCTGAACCCAGAACCCTCTTTGCTGACAATCTGCCAGGCACTTCATTTACAAGCTGAGCCACAGAAGCAGTCACCCTAGAGCTGTTAGTGAAGCACATAGCAGTTTGAATGCCACACATTTGTGTAACTGACATAAACAAAATACACCCCTGAGAGGGTATTTTAACCCTCAGCTTCATTTACAAGCTGTGCTATGGAAGCAGTCATACAGCAGTTGTCAGTAAAGACCATAGCCAGTGATTGTTAAATATTTACAGAATAGAAGTAGAAGGTCAGAAAGTGCATACAACCCTGAAGGGATTTGAATTATCCAGTCTGTTCACTGACACTCTAGAAAATTGGTTCATTTACAAGATAAGCCATGGAAGCAGTCAGAACACAGAAAAAAGCTTTACCCTATTTTATAATTCACACTGCTGCCCAATGACACTCAGCTTATTTGAGAGAAGATGGCAAGTGAAGGCAATACATTTTGTAGATGACCATAACTGCAGATAACTAATGCCATACAATCAGCAGTGCTATTCCTCACTGGTTGTACATGGGTGATGAAGATGCTCTTATGAAGATGCTCTTCATGACCCATTGCATGCATTATGATCATAAAACGATAAGTGATTTAGAAGCCCTATAGAGGCACATATGTAAACTGTTTATCTATTTTTGGACCAGATCAAAGGCTGGAAACAAATGTATAGGAAACAAAATAAAACAGGAAGCAAGCACAGGGTAGAACACAATTTGAAGAAAATTACGAATGAGCAGGATGAAAGTGGGCAAGGAGTTATTTATTTATTTTTATTTTTGTGGGACTCATACTTATTTTATATTCATGAAGAGTAGGATAACTCGGAGCAGGAAGTAAGGGAAGTAAAACAGTTAGGTTAAGTAGCAGGGTAAGGTAGCTGTCTCTGACAGGCTGTGTCAGAACACAGAAGAAAGGGGGGATAATATGGTAAAGCAGACATCAGACTCACAAAGGAAAGATAATGGTGGGGGAAGGATTAAATGACCAACAGAGGTTGACACTTCACAAAAGGGAGTAGAGGGTAACATCAAGTTGAGGGATATGATAGGGTATTTGTAGATGGACTCTCTGCCAGTTGAGACCCATTGGCAGATTGCTTGTGACCAAAGGAACCATCAAAACTGAGTCTGGGTCAAATGGTGAAGGCAATGCTGCACAGTGTCATGACTCAATGAGTCAGCAGAGAAGGTTCTATATGCGGCCAGTTTGAACATCCAATCTCCTGTCTATAATATCCCCACCAATATCTGCCAGCTACTGAAGGGTCTTCTCTACTTGCTCTGCTACTGGTGGGTACAAAAGTAACAGCATTCAGTGCAGAGCTACCTGAAGCAAGTCATGCAGGTAAGGCTGGAGGTGTGCAGGCAACTGTGGCAGGCTGGCACCCATATGGGGTGGATGCTCTTGGCGGTGGTGGTGGTGTTAGCACTGCTGCTGTTACCTGTGGGTGGCCAAAAGCTCTTGACAGTGGGATAAATGCAGGTCATTGTACTGCTGCATAACATAGTAAAACGAATGTCTGAAAATAAAATAATAAATAAAATGTATTTAAGAGAGAACAGAGTGACAAAGGAATGGGGAGAGAGAAGTACAAATGCAGTGAAATACTTAAGTTCATATTATGCTGAGATGGATACAACTCAAGCCTATAATGCATGTTTTGCATACCTCCAGTTCACACCCATAGTACAGAACTTTTTGGTTCTGGCTACTTTAAGTGACTTACTAGCTAATAATAAGCAGTATTAGAAAGGACAGGGATTTATAAACAAAATGATGCTAAGACTGTTACTGTAGGATGTCCTGCAGTGGAGAAACTAATCTTTGTTTGCCACTTATTATTCATATCTATGTTCATATTTTCATAAGTGGGAACCCTACATGCTACTGAGGTATATGGTGTGAAACACCAATGTGGGAGACAGGGCAGTTCCATGAAAATGCTGGTTTATATCAAACTCTACTGGAAATATCACTGGTTGTTTGTTAGTAATTATGAAAATAAACAATATTCCCATATGTACCTAATATTTCAAACCCCAAGTGGCTTACAATCTGTTGCATGACATTAGGCGAAACCTTAGATGTCAAAGAAAACTGTCTTTGATAATAGCACTGTAAGTTGAATATCCTGAGACATATCCAGTGTCATTTGTTTTGTTAATTATATAATAAAACATATTTTTCATGTTTATGTAAATATCTCAATAAACATTCACTTATTGAGGAGTTTCTTGTTGTCATGTGAAAGCTTATGTCTGGTTAACAAAAATGTTATAACAATATACGACTAGGTTGTATAGTTTTCAAGATATGAAAATTTGTTTCTGAGATCTTAGAAAAAAATATAATTTGGGGGGGGTGAGTGCATTATATTATACTAACAGTATTTATGGAAAACAATATGAATGCACTATTAGCACTGTAGAGAATATTTCCTACTCATAAAATTGCCATTTGTACAGTTTTAATAGCTTTCATAGTTTATAAAATATTTTTATTTGCTCATCTTACGCTTTTTAAGTTTATTTTTCAGAAAATGCTCTGAAATGCAAGATGTGTGTAAGCTACTAGAGTTGTGACATTCCATACCAAACATGTGTTAATGAGTTAAACAGCATACACTTGTAGGACCATACAAAAAATCATAAATTTAACAAACCTGGTGACAACTCATGTAGTCTGACAGATGGAGGATTAATGTAATAACCTATTTAGACAAGCAATAGATGCCTGTAGTCAGAGATGCAGTATTGATGTCTGAGGCTAACACACGTATACAAAGAATACCTGCATGGAGGGCAAAAGAAACAACTTCTCCTTTATATTGGTAGAAGTTGGGACAGGTGCTCATTTTATATTTATGAAGAGAAGGGGCATTACTTGCCCCAGGTAATGCTGCAGTTGTACTAAAGAAACCAGAAAATAAATATTAAATATTTTCATGATAACATAAAGGTTAGGCTTGGAGGACTTAACACACAGACATCTTGCCAGTGTCAGAATAGGGCCTTAACATCCTGATCCAATTATCTGCCTATACAAGTTAATACATGCCCAAACATAACATTGAACAAGTTTCAAGGCTACCTTTGAGTTATTGCAGTAATCACATAAATGGCACTGACGTGTGAAAATTTTACATTTTTGAATGATTTACTATTAGTGTTAACATTAAAACAAAGGCATTATGAAGCAGGTATGCTCACCTTGGTGCTCTGTTAAGCACTCCAGTCTTCTCCTCTTCAGCTGCCTATTTCTTTTATGCCTTCAGGCACTATAGATATAAATGGAGTACTGAGTAATATTTGTGGATGGCATGCAATGCCAGTTTAAATATATATCTAACATAAGCTCTACTTACAGTAGGTAGGGGGTACCTGCTGTTTGACTTCATTCACCCATCAGCAAAAGAAGACAGGATTATGACACCTCACATCAATGTAGTGGTGATGGCACTGTTTCCCTACCTGTGGGATGTCATTTGCACTGGTGAAAGCCTTAGCTACACTATGCCACCTTTCACTCTTGTACTGAAGCCCTTTTTAACCATCCTGCATCAGCCTCTAGCTGTAATCCTTATGGAAGACATTAAGAAATATTGTCGTCTCTTCTCCTCCTATACCTCACCTCTATTGTCTAGAAGAAGCAATACCCTCTTCTCCAAGAATGTTGTCTCATCTTGAAGAGTCTCAGGTAAAAATAAAGGAGAACTGACACCCAAATCAAGACTGACATGTCCCATCTGCCACACAGTGACAGGCATTGACAGAAAACGCATTTGAATGATGGACAGAAACCTCAGAAAATATAGGCCCTCTATTATTATGGTTCACAATGACACGTTCAGGTGATACGTGGCAGTCCTGTAAGCTCTGTGTATGTTGTATAGAAGATACAGTAACTTCATGGCCAGATGGTTAAATATGGAATGACATTCCTCCCCCCACCTAAAAAAGTGTAGGTTGACCTCTGATACACAGTTCCGATTGCAGGAACCCAAACACATGCACAGCATTGAGTTGAATTCTACATGATGAGTACGAGGTATGCTTATTTTACAAACGAGTAAAATAATGAGCTGAGCTTATGCTAGCATAATCATCACACCTGGACAGGTGAAACTACACAGTATAACCATGACAAGAAGCACAGAGCCTCACTGCACTGTGGAAGAAATCACCGCTGCTAGAGTTTGATTCCTAGCAATGGTGATTTGTCAAAACAAATTTCTTCCTCTTAAGATATCTGCTTGTATAAGGTTAGTGCTGCCTCTTACAAATCCATTCATTTGTTCTATAAGTGCTTTTAACTGCTGTCTAATCTGCTTCCTATAAAGGATGCCAGTTTGTCAATACTTCTAAATGTGTTGGCCAAGGTTATAGAGAGGGTGTTTATAAAGGTGTAACAATTAATAGCCTATCTTATTAAGATGGAAGAGAGAAACACAACTGAACTCATATTCTGAGTAATGTATGTCGCTTGTCTCTATCATAGATGACAAGCAGGTGGGGTATTTCATTTAGATGCTTTAATACATAGAAACACAGCAGCATCATAAAATATGAACAAACTAGTTAACAGACAGACCTTATATACATACATGCTTATATCTCAACAGTGTAGTACAAAATGGCAGTTTACCTTGCACATGCTCAGTATTTATACACTTGTGGAAGCCCTTGGATAGCTTCTTAAAAGTACATACACACACATTGATCTACACTGTACAACTAAATTTTAGAGTTGTATGCCTTGCAGATATGTCTTTAGGCAAAATATCTGTAATGGTGGTAGTGTAGCAGTCGTGTCCTTTGCAAGCTTTAATTCTGTGACTCTTTTATGGTGTAAATGTGTGCTCAGTAAATGTACAAGCCTGGCATTTACTTACAGGATGTGAATAAATACAGTATATTATATGGCCAAGTAGAATAGTAGTACTGTTAGGATTTAAGGTTCTTGCAGGAACATGGCTGCCAATTCCATTGCTTTCCATATTAGCAGAGTGATGCATTAACAAAAAAAAAAAAAAAAAAGGTCACTCAGAGGAAGAGCAAGACATCTGCTGAGCATTTGACATCTACCTGTAAGCTCAAATTTTCTGATGCTGAGAATGAGATGGTACTCGAGGCCCTCTGTCTCCATGGCTGAAAGTTTTTTGATGTGCATGTAGCCAACCAGCCCTACCATGACCATGCCTGGGTTGAGATTAACAACAATATGAATGCAGTGAGTGGGTACAGTCACCAGTATGAAATGGTGCACCAAAAGACGACAAATATGATCTGTTAATACACATACAAAGTAGAAGCTGTGTCATGGGAACAAAGGGCAACAAATGAGGGCACACATCTTATGGCAATAGAAAATTTCCTGTTCTATCTTAAGGGAGTATCACCTCCAAAAAGCCCTGCAATGTCATGCTGACTGTTGGGATAGAGGTAAATTGGCCTCACAGAGTATCCACTGTGGATACCCCAGGTATATAGTCCTATTTCAGTGTATTAATACTTGCAAATCCTCTATAATCTTTAGTCATTATAAAACTTGATTCTGTCTAATGCAAGGTATGCAGATACACCAGGGATTCAACAGCCACAGTCATCTGCACAACGTATGATCATAGGTTTTAGCTTCAGTTGTATGAATAGTTGTAATGCTAGGTCATACTACACTGGATATTTTGAGTATTCACAGGTGATTCTGTGTCCAGCACCAGTACTATAGAACTATCCCTGTCTAATATTGGATGATATGCAGCCTACAATGATGATAGCAGGAATTAGCTAACACAGTCAGGGTTACACTGTGTGTGCTGGACACAAGGAATGGGAGTACTGCATCATAGACCATGTGTTCATTCTCTATGCCTGCAGAATCCCAGGCTATGAGGCAGAGGACAGGTTGATGGGGCACTGTTACTCAGGCAAGTTTAATGTCATGTAGCTTAGTTTTCAGAATCACACACACACACACACACACACACACACACACACACACACACACACACACACACACACCCTGCATGTGACATGTGACCACTTGTCATAAAAACTCACTTAGCAAGATGTGTTAGTTTCCTTAACCTTGTCCTTTCGGTCTTGGGAATGTCATCTTCTTTAATTATAATTTAATTACTTTATTTGTTGATTGGTTGGTTGGTTGATTGGTTTAAATTGGTTAGCGAACTGGCCCAAAGATCCTTTTTAGTCACTTGGAGGACTATAAGGCGAATGTGTGTACATATACAATTTCAGAAACCAATTCAAGAATTACATAAAATTGAAGAGTAAAATTTGAAATAAGCATTGTGAATAATTTAAATCCCCCGATGTTTATCTTGTGTTATAATTTTTGATGCTGGATGGAACTTTTAAATACAGTTTATTGGTTAGAATTGTATTAGTCTGTAGAACCTATAAAATAGAAAGCAGCTGTAACACATTGAGAAAAAGTAAAACATCATTTTTTATTCTAAATATAAAATATCACAATGGGCTTATAGACAAATGTGTCCTTCATAAGGCTAAATGAAAAACTGAAAGAGAAAAACATACCCCTATATATCCTTAAGCATACAATTAAATAATATTTTGAATAAGATCCATTTTTACTGATGGTCGTGTTGGCACTTTCTATTTTTTAACTACTGGTGTAAATTTTGTTTCATCTGCTGTTAAGCCATGGAGCTTAGTTAACCTCAGATACTGTAATTTATAATAAAAAATGTAAGGTGTGTGCCTTCCTAACTTTCTGTGGTTTTTCACAATTGGTACTGTTTCTAGGACAAGAATTCATGGATTAAAATTTATGACAAAATTGCATGCTTTCTTTGAGATAAAAATGAAAAATTGTTCTAATGGTCTGACTCTGTTATGCAGTTTGGTGCCCACATGGTCCACAACTAAAGAAATAATTGTTAGTGTTTGAGGAGAGATTTAAGTTATGAACAAAGGATTTTTAAAAAAGGTATTTCTATGTCAAGGCTTTGGAAAGCTCTTTCTAAGCTCCATTGAAAACATGCTCATAGGAGGAGCATCAATGAAACAGTATAATTAGTTACAAGTAAGTAAACCACTGTGAAAAAAATACTGCACTGAGAGTGCATTCATTCCCAGTGCAGTGAAAATATTTACAGATTAGGTGTTGAAGGATAAAAACCGCTGCATGTATAAATGCATTACGAACTGTAACATCTTCATGTATAATTAGTACCTGCAGCATAATAGCTGAGGTTTTATGTGATTTGCCTTTCCAGACAAACCAGGATAAAATCTTTGTATTTTACTTAACATGGGGATGTCTTCACAGCACTTCAGTGAGAATAATCCTTGACTGAAGAATCTTAGGATTTAACCGCCTTGTACACTTGGCCTTCGGGTAGATGTTGAGCTTTATTGTATTGAGTTCCACATTCAGAAATACGCAGTTTATCCTACTTGAGTACATACATAGATTCCAACTTATTACTATTAGTACACCCTGAAGCACGGCATCCACAAGAGAATGAAATAACGATTACAAAGTGACAATATTGTCAGAGGAATGTTTTACTTGTCTCATGTGGCAGCCACTTAGCAATAAGCCAGTATCTTAGCCACATATATGTATTAATGCAGACTTTTTCCTCACTAAAACGTTTAGGAAAAGTCATGTTCTTATAAAAAGAAACACAGACTCCTTTGATAATGAGAGACAAAGTCAACTTGATTTTTTTCAGATAAACATAACATCAGGTTAGTGGTTAACACTGTTAAAGTCATATTTGTTAATTGCATTGCATTGTATTTCCTTGCTAATGTTTTTCTACATGCCCAACTCACTTTCACTGACATAATCAACAGGTAGTGCAGGGGAGATTTTTTTCTGACTAATATTACTGATTGGGTGGCATAGTGGCACAGCAGATAGCATTGTCGCCTCACAGCAGGAAGTTCCCTGGTTAAATTCTCATCTGGAGTGCCTTCTTTGCAGAGTTTGCATGCCCTTGGATCTAGGTGATTGCCACTGGTGAAGTGATACCCTGACCCCATGTTCAAAATTGAGGGAAAAAAGAGTTGTGGATGGATGAATGGACTACTAATTCATTGACAAAATATGGATGGTATGGATTTGAAGTCTGTTCGAGCTGGTTATTCTTTGGACCAAGCAAAATGCAGGAGACAGAAGTTATCTTTGCTTTAACTGAAAAAGTGTAGATTGTAATTGCCACTGGTCTCCAAATGTGTAATATTACACTTTCACTACTCTTAACTGTTGTTTGCATTAGTACAACTGTGTACTTTGGCTCACAGGATCATAGGATTGTACAACTTATAAGTCATCTGAGCCTCAAGGTAATTTCTGCCTTGACAGTATCCACCCTTAGGCCTTGCTTCCCATTTCAAGGAGGGCCAGGCCAGTCAGGAGTGAATTTTTGAACACCCATCCCAGTTGTCCAGCTCCATTTTAAAGTCAGACAGTGTGTCTCTGCTTAATTTGGATAGGGAAGTCCAGAGAAGGTGAAGTTGCTGTGTGTCAAATCTATGTCTCCTTTTAGTCTTATTTACTTGTTGGAGCAGATTTGGATCTTTGACACTAGTTTTAGTTGAACTATTTGATTTACTGAGGTTAATAGTTCTGTTCTACTAGAAACCTTATAGGCCCTTGGAGTCCCTATGAAAGTGAGTTTAGAAATAATGCATCAAGTTTTGTTTGCAGTTCAGATCTTTTAGTTCTATGATCTTTTACATACAAACCAGTGGAGTCTTTCCAGTTTCTTGATATGGTTAGTAAGACACACACCAAAGGGGGAATTGTACTCAATTATGGGTCTAATCAAAGAGGAATACAAAAAGGTGAGGACTTTTGATCTGGACGAAATACCTTATGCAATGAGCTGTAAAAGAGAAAAAGATTTTCTATCCGCCATTTCAATGTGATGGTCAAATGTAAAGGAACTTTCCACACATGAGTGCAGGTCTCTCACAACCTTTTCATTTTGAAGATACGTATTATCTATACTGTAGGCTGGAGGTAGCGATTGCTTATAAATGCTACAAAGATGTACTTTTTAGCATTAAGCTTGAGCCCATTTTTACTTCATCAGCATTTGCCATGTGTAATCTCATGTTGGAGGGTATGTGTGTCAGAGAGGGACTTAATGGCTTACAGCTTGCATTCATCAGCATTCACATTTGATAAGTGGAGATCTGTGAAGTAGATGTCAAACAGTAGAAGTCCCAGTACAGATCCCTGTAGTGGTCACCCTCATTCTCTCAGAGAATGCACCCAATAATCTTACTACTACTCTTGCTGTGTGAGTCCTGTAGGCTGGAGGTAGCGATTGCTTATAAATGCTACAAAGATGTACTTTTTAGCATTAAGCTTGAGCCCATTTTTACTTCATCAGCATTTGCCATGTGTAATCTCATGTTGGAGGGTATGTGTGTCAGAGAGGGACTTAATGGCTTACAGCTTGCATTCATCAGCATTCACATTTGATAAGTGGAGATCTGTGAAGTAGATGTCAAACAGTAGAAGTCCCAGTACAGATCCCTGTAGTGGTCACCCTCATTCTCTCAGAGAATGCACCCAATAATCTTACTACTACTCTTGCTGTGTGAGTCCTGTCTCTAAGCCATTTGGCTATTCACCTAACCATGTGGGGGTCAGTTTGGAGCTCCTTCAACTTTCTTATTTTATTTGCACGGATATGGTACCAAATACCTTGGCAGGATCAAGGTAAGCTGTGTGAACAGCTTGCCCATAGTCTGTTGCCTGAGTAGCCCTTTTAAAGAAGTATAAATTATTCATTAGACAGGATCTACTCATGACAAAGTCAAACTACTGGGAATAAAGTCTGATAAAAAATTTTGATATCATAGTTAATTAAATCAGTTATGATACAGTTAATGACTTTGCATATAACACTTTTTGGGCTGATGGGTCTGTAATGGGGCCACCCTTGTCAACAGATATCACATGAGCTGTGTGCCACTCCGGTGGGAGAAAGCTAGTTGCTAGGCAGATATTTTAGAGGTTGAAGAGTGGGTTCACTAATTGCTTGTTTAGTGCTGTTAGACAACCAGGTATGTCATTAGGCCCCATGGATGAGATATTCTTCATTTGCAGCATACCTTCATTACATACTTTTTCATAAATAGTTTGTGGTTTGATTCCATCATGGATAAGTGGGTTTGGAATAAGCAGCCTTAGGCTTAAGAATATGTTGGCAATATCCAGTGGACTGGAGTAGTTAGTATCATTATAAATAGGCTTGGAGCAATATTGGGCATTATTTCTTATCTTTGTGGCATAACAAATAAATGAGCTTCAGTTGTCTTTGGCTTCTGTAGTCTGAGTTCATGGGATGCTTTTGTTTTTCTTATGTACTTTTTCTCATCTATTTGATGTTCTCCTTAATTTGGGGGACATTTATTCTGCTCTATAGGTTTAGGAGTTTTTATTCCTTTTATTGCATAGCTTATTTATGCTTATGGATCACTCCACTGATTTGCTTTTAGACTTACCCATTTCCTTTGATCTGATTGGGACTTCTGATTTAATACATTGGTCCAGGTGTGAGTAGAACTTTTCTGTATAACACTTTTTTATATCAACATTAGCGGTAACACCATTATATTCAAATTTGAGACTTCATTATTGAATTGTAAGGGATTCGTACATCTGAAGACCTCGAGTTCTGTGATATTTGCTTCTCACGGTTTGGAGATTCTCATGAGAAGTTTATTAATTTGCCGTCTGATCTGACCAGGGAGGGGAAAACTTTGGTGAGGGTACATACAAATACAAAGTGACAATGTCAACTATATTCTGTACTCTAGTAGGTTCTTTAACAACCTGGTTCATAGGTGTGTACTAGGCTAATGGCCCTGTAGCCTTTACAAGCCTAGCCCATAGCTCAAGTTCCCTGGCATTGTACCGCCCAATGTTAATGTCCAGTGTCTCTATCAAGTAGAGCCACTAGAGTGATCCCTGGGTCGAACTTTCTATTTCCCATCCACTCATCTGGATTTTTCTTGAAGAGGGTCAGTGAGGTGCTCTGCTTGACATGTATGGGAAGTCTACTCCAGAGCATGGGCAGTCTCTAGGTTATGAACCTGTCCCTCCAGCATGTTCTGTTGATTGTGGTAATGAGGTTGAGGTCTCTGGAGTGTGTGGTATGGTAGGATTTGGGTTTCTTTAGATGTAGCATTTCTAACAAAGCTGGGTCAGACATGGCATTATAAGTCAAGCAGAGATTGCCTCTAAGTAGATGATATGAGACAGAGAATAGCTGGAGTTTTTTGAGTCTGTCCATGTAGGACATGTGTTTAAGGCCTAGGATCCTCTTTGTGAGGTACTTTTGTGGCCTTTCCAGCTGTTGCATGTGTCTAATGAGGTACATGCCAAATGTGGCATTATATTCAATGATTGACCTAATGAGGGAAGAGCAGAGAGAGATGATGACCTCTTTCTTCTGGATGCAAAACCCTTGGTAATGAGATGTGCCACATAGAAGGACTTTCTGACCACAGTGGCAATGTGGTGGTCGAAGGAGAGGTTGCTGTCAACCTCTGTCCACAGATCTCTTATAATGCCTTCAGTGTTCAATGGGATCCCATCAGTGTGGTAATTAGTGGTTAATGAGTTTTTCCCAAAGTGGATGATGACTCATGTTTTGGCATTAAACTTAAAGCCATAGTTTCTACACAAGTCATTGATCTCAGTGAGGCCTTTCTGTAGGATGTCTACATCACTTGGGAAGTTAATAATGGCTCCCAGCTTGCAGTCATCTGCAAACCTGGTCAGCCAGAGTCCTTCCGTGTTGGCCTGGACTTCTGAGAAGTAGATGCCAAACAGGAGAGGACCCGGGACTGTTCCCTGTGGGACTCCACTCATGATGGCTGGCAGTCTGACTTGCAGTCTGCTACTTTTACACTGTGGGTTCTATCTGTGATCCATTTTGCAACCCATCTAGTAATATAGGGGGTCAATGCCTAGTTTTGTGAGTTTAACAGTAATTCCTGAGTGGGGGATGGTATCAAAGGCCTTGGCCATATCAAGGTAGGTTGTATGAATGGGTCTATATCATAACATCGAACTTGCAAAACCTCGAATGTTACGATATAAAACCCAAAACCTCAAAGACTGAAAACAGCGAAGATGAGGAACATCGAATTCTTTCCCAGGGAACGAATTTGATGGGCCGTTTCTGCATCTTCGTTATTTCCCCCTCTGTGGTGCGATCTTGGAGTTGGTATATTTAAGTAGGGGGTGGGGGGGTGAAGCCTCCCACATTAGACATAGTAGTGTTTGTCTGTTTTGGGATGGAACAGTGATTTTTTTTCACAGAGAAAAAAAATCGCTGTTCTCAGCTTTCAGAGTTTTCAGTTTTCAAGGTTATAAGTTCGATGTTTTAGCATTTCAGTCATGTGATATAAACCCATATGAACTACCTTGCCGTCATCCACAGCTCTGGTGACTGATTCCCTATATCTTTGTTAATTAGGTCCATGATGATGTGCTCCATAGCCTTACATATCGGACTCATCAGGCTAATGGGGTGATAATTCCCAGTGTCTGTAGTCACTTCCCCTTTATGAAGAGGGATGACTGTAGCAGTATGCCATTCGGTAGGGACAAATCCTGAGGTGGGGCTGTGATTGAACAGGGCACACAGATATGGTGCCAGTTCACTTTGTAGTTCATGTAGAGCACATCCACGGATATTGTCGGGTCCCATGGAAGCTGTATTCTTGGGTCTACTTCACATTGTCGTAAACTGACAATATCAAGTCTGATATTGTCGGCACGACAATATCGAAAGTGAAGAACATCATGCAAGTAAACGGAAATCTCTGTAAGGGGAGATTTCTGTTTACCTCAATGTAGTGCAGTCTCGGAGTTGGTATATTTAAGTAGGGGGGGTGTGGGGGGGGTGCAGGGGGGCTTGCCCCCTGCCTACGCCATTTAGTTTTTTTTTTTTTTTACGTTATTAGATGTGTTACTTAATCGATCAATGAAGTTCGACTTTTATTGATTCGATTAAGTAAACTTTCGATAATGTGATATAGACATGTATTCTTGATGGGTGCCTGGTATTACTCCAGTAGTGTGATCAGTTCTTTGGGGGGGGGGTTGGCACTGAATCTGTCAGCCAGTATGTTACCAATATCTGTTGGATCAGTATAGGATGTAACATTGTGCAGTAACTCAGAGCAAACCTGTATATTGGTGTGGAGATTCTTGATATAACTATAGAAGGCTTTGTGGTTGTTTTTAGTGTCTGCCACAATTCTGCCTTATTGGCTGGCTTTAGAGGTTTTGATAAGGGATCTCAATTTTTTGTTGAGACTAATAAGGGAGTTTTTCCAGTCTTGGGACTTCACCTGTTTCTGCAACAGCTTCTTCCTTCTGTTGTAGAGTTTATTAATAGCAGGGGGCCACCAGATTGGCTTCCTTGTTTTTGGAGGATGGTATCTTGGTTCTGTTGGGTATGGCTAGTTCCATCCATTTATGTACGTGTTCATACAGTGCGCTGGTGTATGATTCAGCAGTCATGCATCTATTTTCCATTGACATGGGTGCCGGGAAGTTAGCCACCTCTGTTTTTAGGAGCCCAAAATCAGCTTTGGAGAAGTTTTTCATGGTGGTTACCTTTGCAGGGGGAGGGGGAGTGAGATGTGGATTTCCATGGTGATTAGTTTGTGGTTGGATCTAACCAGGGAGGACTTGACTACTGGTGTAGAGCAACAGTTGCCCATGTTAGTAATAACCAGGTCAAGGATGTTGTTTCTTCTACTGGGGGTAAGAATGATCTAGTCCAAGCACTGGAATTGATGAATTCCAGGAAGCATTGGGCCATTGTATTAGTGCATGAATAGTTTCCCAGTTAATGGAGGGGTAGTTGAAGTCACCGAGTATGAGAATGTTGGGTTGAACCCTAATAGTTTCCAGGGTGCTTAGGATTATGGAGTGAGAGTCTTGGGACATGGTTGGGGACCTATAGCAGGCTACAACCTGAATTGCCATCTTATCCAATGTTAGTTGTACCTGAAGTATCTGAGATGCGTTATGCTAGGCTACTAGTCTGGAGGTGTGCATATCCTTAATGAATGAGACACCACTGCCTTTGGAGCTTTGGTCCATGTTCTGGGACTGAAAGGTGTAGAATGAGCTATAGCCTGATAGTGCAGGGGTGCTTTCTGCTGCTTTAAACCAGGTCTCCATTAGACCATAAATGTCAATGTTCTCCATTTTGAGGAGTGCTTCGAGCATCTTGAGATTTAGACTTCCAGCAGTGAGCACCCATCTTGAGATTTAGACTTCTAGCAGTGAGCACCAATCTTGAGATTTAGACTTCTAGCGTTAAGCAGTATGACCCTCAGATTGCATTTATTTTTAGTTGTTATGGTGGTAATTTGGTCTTTGGAGCATCACCTAAAAAAGGCACTATAGGGCTGGCAAGAGCCTTAGCCAGTATCCCAAAACCCAGGGGTGATAGATGCAGGCCATCTCTGGCAAAGAATTGAGGTCTGTCAGTCATGTCATCCCAAGCAGACAGATACTAGATTCCCTTAGAATGACACCAGAAACTTAGCCAATTGTTGAAGTCAATCATTTTCTGCTTGTACTGCAGTATAATTCTGGGCAATGGTAGGATGCAGCTCAGGGCTAGGGTCATATCTGCCTAGGCCACATAATCTGAGAGCTTCTCCATATTTCTTTTCATGTAGTCCAGCGAGGTGCATCTCAGGTCATTCACACCCACATAGACAGTGACAGAGTCATACTTGTACTTGTGGAGTGACCCGAGTGCATGTGTTATGTGTCGGATTCCGGCACCTGATAGACAGCTGACTGTTACCTTCTCCTTATTCATCCTGGTGAGTGGGACATCAGTGTGCCTCACTATCAAATCACCTCTGATTAGTGTATTGGGCAAGCTGTTTTGTCTTAGGGGCTTAGGTTGAGGGCAACATGTGAGCTATGTATCTTGTGGTAATCAAGTGCATTTCTGCCTTGGAGGTCTCTGCTGTTTGGAAAGATTTCTGTTGAGAGCTTCCATGAAGGTGGGTGTGTGGTTTGTGTTTTTATGTGAGAGCTGTGATGGTGGGTGTTCTAGAGGGTTATGTGTTTCATGTGGTGTGGTGCAGGTGTTGACCTTCTCCTCTTGACCAGCTATTCTGGTCTTGGCTTGAGAGTGCATGGCTTCTAATTTGGATATATAAGTGCATCTCTCGCAAGTCTGAGTATTGGGAGGTAAGAGGAGAGGGTTGTTTGTGTACATCAGGCAGTTGCTACACTGCTTTAGAATGCCCAAGTTCACCAAGTTAATAGAAGAAAGCACAGGGAACTAACATTTAGACATGTCAGGAGGGTTGGTCATTATTACTAAGTACTGGAGCTGTTTCTTTATATATTCCTTTTACAGGAAAAATGTCACTCAAGGTGTCTGAGTCTGTACTGAGTACTGTCAAACACTTGAGGGGAAACTAATATGTAGACCCTGGAAATCTAAGGCTGAAGTATTTAGGCAGATATTCCGAAGTCAGAAAGAAATCAAGCAGTACTTACTGAAAAATAAAAAATTAGCTCATCAAGAATGAAGAAAAGAGGGGATTCGCATGAATGGCTACTGCCTGGCTACTACTAATGCTGGTCTCAGCACAGCTTCACTCTGTTGGGATACAATACTTCTTTGCTTCTTCTCTCACCAGAAGCAAAATGTGAGCACCAGTCCCAAGAAGAAAAGCAGGCCACGGCCTGTTTGGTGATCCACAGTCTTGTACCAGATGATGCAAGTGTCTGCAGCTTGAAGCCTTTTTTCTGGTAGATGCCTTGAATAGCAACCAGACCAATCAGGTAAGTTAAGCACAGATCACTTTCCAACCAGAAAGAGTCAGGAATTAATGCACTCTGCTCCTAATCTCACCAGGATCAGAATATAAGCACAGATTCCAAGCTGTCACCTATAAAGCAGTTGTTAAGCTTTTTGGTGATCAGCAGTCTCCAGGAAATAATGTAACTGCACTTCTTCTCTCACCAGGAGAAAACAGAAGCACTAATCCAAAGATAACTACTGAGAGGCAGAATGTGGGCTCTCCAATATCTGGTGGTCTTGCAATAGATGCTTAAAGGTAAGATGAAAAAATGGTTTATCCTAAACACTGCAGTGTGCACTAGAAGAGTTAGATGTGAAAGTAGGTAACTTAACTTTTACCTGTCTAAAAAGTTAAGTTTTAGTGGACAGTTACTATTTCTAAAACAGCAAGATAGATTGAAAGGGGGTGGTCAATTTTGTATTCTGGTACTATGGAATACAGTAGGATGGCCAATAAATTTAAATAGTTGAAGGGGAGTGATTTCAAAAAAATGATAATTTTGTGCTTACTCACACCAGCCAGTAAAAGCAGAGAGGAAATGAGTATATGGTCAAATTAACATAAGGGACAGGCAACTCGAAAGACAGTGGTGTTTAAGAACACAACAGTAACCAGGAGGGATGGTGGAAAAATATTCTATCTGACTCAGAAGAGACAGAGCTGTGGTCTCTTTTCAAGTTTTAATATGCACAGCAGGAAAATGATTGTCTGTGGGACCTGGGTATTCAAGCTCCTATGCAGAGGAGGAAAAATGTCCATGAATAAAATACCCTAGGGGAGCCAAGAACAAATGGATGACCAGGTAGGCTGCCTTAATAAAGGTATGGTGGGATGTTGGTGAAGAAGCTGGGCTACCGGTAAAGCATTGAGAAAGGCTGTGTGTACCTGGGCACTTGTGGTTGAAAGCTGAGTAAAGCCTTTAGAAAGGCTTCATATACAGGTCGTAGTTCTGTCTGGTCAGGTCACCTGGTGAGATGAACCGCTAGTGTGGCAGCTAAAAATCAAAGATAAAACACACAGAAAAAACAGGCAAAACAATGTAAATGTGGCTCAGCTAAGGAGCTCTGCTCACTGTGGTGGCAAAAAATCAACGTAGTCGAAGTTCAGATTCTAGAAGGTCATACTTTATTGAAGTAAAAAGTACCAGAAGTACAATCACCATCGAAGCGTAGTTCCTTAATGGAAAGAGTGATCCTGAGGATTTCCTTTTATAAGAGTACCTGGGGGTGTGTCAGTTGGAGCCAATCAAGTGTGGGTGAAAAAAAAACTTTATTGTGATTGGGCACGACAACTTGACATCACACCTTACAATCTGATAGGTTAGATACCCTGAGCCAGTTCATACGTGGTTAGTAGAATCACTCTAAACCTACAATAGTGAAGTTTGGACATTAGCTAACATTAGCTAAAAAAATGTAGTTAACTAAAAATAGTCTTGCTAGAAAAAAAATCAACCCTTGCTGGTAAAATACATTGTTAGGCTACACTTTTTGAAATCTTTGTCAGGATGGTGGACGACCTAAAAGTGCTTAATAAGCAAAGCCGAGCGTACTAGAAATAGCAACGGCATGTATGTAAAATAAGAAACAGGCTAGAAAACCAAAAAAATAAGAACCAGGCTAGATATCCAAAAAAAAGATACAGAAACTAAAAAGAGAAACAAAATAGTGAAAAATTCTTAGATAATGGATATCAATAGAAACTAATGTAATAAGATATGGAACTGAATGAGGGCTGTTGATTGAAAAAACAATCTTAAAAAGGCACTGATATGTAACCTGACTCAAAGCCAGAGACTATAGCCAAACAGATTGTTAAAAATTTATAAAAATTGCTAAAATAAGCAAAAGAGTTCTGAAATCACCAACATTATTATAAGTGCAAAAAGTTATCTGGAAATTATTGTGGAGTGTAAGCTTGAAAAGCACCAATAAAGCTTGGGAATAGACAGAGGCAAAAGGCTATAACCCATGTTAAGCTTTATCATGTTTTGAATAATTTAATAACTTTTTAAATACAGTGACATAATTGTTGTGCATGTTTGTTTTGAGAAACTATTTGTGCAGCTTTGCATTACTTGCTATTGTCTCTGTCTTTTTATTAAAATCTAATATAATATTTTTAAGCATCTTGTAGGTAATGTCTGACTGATGGCTCATTCAGTATAAAGAAACCTGCAACTGTGGAATTCACAGGTGTCTTAACCCCTGCTGGCTAACAAAGTTAAGTTTGGCTTTAGCTTTCCTATATTTAGCAGAGGTGTGAATGCGGTAGTATGTTCTATTTTCTATCTTTAAAAGCCTCCTGAATACTAGGAAGGACAGATATTCCTGCTGTCAACAAACACGTAGCTCTTCTAAAGTTGCCTAATAATTTCTGAGAAGAGTGCCGTGTTAATTTCTAGCATTTCGATTTATTTGCTAATGAAAACTTTGTTGTTGTTATGCCCATAATTTCTTTTTGCTTCATGTCACAGTGTCTGTTTTCTGGAAAACCAAATACTTTCTCTTCCCTTGAGGTTCTGATGTCCCAGCATAGGAAAACATGAATAGAAAATGAATGGTAAATTAGTCTGTGGTTATGATTGGGGTTGTTCAGAAATTGTTGCCATCACTGTACAAACCAGTGGTCTGGTTAGCCCTGGTATTTAGCTCTGGTGTTCTCTTTACTGTTGTATTAGAAGCTTTAGGGATCTAGTTCAAGCATTGTTTTATTTCACTTATTGCTAATAGAGAGATGTAATTTTCAGAACTCTTTGTGTGAGGTTCTGCATTCCAGCTAATTATTTTTTGTGAATGCATGATGCATTAGTTGTAGCTTTATTGCCCCTCTGGCAGAAGCCAGTGAAAGACGAACAGCTCTGAATAAGGTTGAAGCATATTAATGAAATGAAAAGGAATACATAAGACAGCAAGTCTGTAGAGCCTGAAACATTTAGATGGGAGAAGGCAAAGGATAAGTGGGGATGTGATACTGACTTTTTATTTTATTAAACAATGAAGTAAAAGATAAAGGGATGATGGCAGTGTGAGCAAGTTTAGGAGATGACTAACATTATACAGTGACTATCCATTAGCATTCGAAAAGGAGCACACCGATGGGTCAGCCCTTCCAGCATGCACATTGTAAATCGAGCATATACCAATGGAAAATGGTCTGGCTGCCCAGACTTTGTTCCACTAATATATGCTACAAAAACAAGTAACAAAATACAGAGGACCAGAGGTGGAAAAAGAAAACAAAAGCAAACAACCAGCTCCATATAGGAAGCCAAAAAAGGTGATAATGCAAAAACAAACAAAAAAAAACACTACGGAAGAACCGTTTTATTTATTTATTTAAGCTCACAACTTTACTATAACCTTTTTGTCCAACAGACATCATCAGAATAGTGAAGGGCAGTTTCCCAAAAAGCTTATTGTAAAGTTGTGAGCTTAAATAAATAATAAAACTGTTCTTCCATGGTGTTTTTATTGTGTGTGTGTGTGCTATCGCCTTGTTTGGCTACCTGTCTGGAGTTGGTTGTCGCCTTTCATTTGTGAATATGCTACAAAAAATTTATTTTTGTTTCACTACAGAAAAAAAAACTTACAGAAAACGGAGATTTCAAATAAATGAGAGATGGGCGAGAGGCAATACAAGGATAATCAGGTACGTTATACAAAACTAGACAAACGTACCTAATTATCCTTATATTTTCTCTCTCACACTTCTCCTATTTGTTTGAAATCTTTAGATTTCATTTAATTAAAAAAAAAAAGCAAATGAGATCTTCCTTCCTCCATTACTTCTTTACACAGCACTAATATACTGTGTAAGCAAGCATGGGAATGAAAGCCCCATATGCATGTGCATTACATCAGGAAAGCTCCGGGATAACAGCGGAAAAATGTAGAAGAGCAGCACTGCCCCCTTATGCAAGGACATTATTTAAGAAAAGTCCTAGTGACCAAACCACACCCATCCATTGGTAAATCCAGCATTACCCACACCCAGCCGTGGGTTAGTGCTATAATACCCAACTTTCCTTGGTGAATAGTGTACACCTTATATATTTCAAACAATTAACTATTCTCAAACCCATACTACACAGAACTCTTACCACTTCAGCAGTTTGTGTTCAGTATAGTTACTGTGCTTCCAACAAGTGTTTCTTTGCATGATTGTGGGTATGTTCAACACAGAATGTGATATACAAAAGAGAAGATGCGTATAATATGAAAAAGGGGTACGAAATTATCATTGGACAGAATTCACAAGAAGTGGTCTGGATGGATAATTTGGTACATGCAGAAAAGATATATAACTTGTCTTCTGATATGCTGAGTACTCGCATGTATTAGTGCAGTTAATAAACAGGTTCATATGATTATAAAATGGGACTTCTGGAATTCAAAGCCAACTGTACTCCTCAGAGCAGAATAAACAATGTTTGTTTTATCATATTATACTCACCAAATAAAATTATTTATAAGGTGAAGTATAATAGTAAAACCTTGTTTGATTTAAAGTTTCATGAGTTTCTTCTGCCTGCAGTTTGTGTACTCTTTTCTCTAAAGTTTCTGTTCTCTGTGTAGTTTGTAGATTGCTCTGTGCAGAGAAGGTGTCAGAATGTATTATTCCTTTTCACAAGAGTCAGCCATGCTGATTTGATGCAGTAGTAGTATTTCAGGGATACACTTAGCAATGCCAAATATTTTAACTACCCTTGCACCTCAGTGGAAAACATTTTATACCAGTTAATGATTATTTCTTCGTCTCTGTGGAAAAACATAAATTTGTAAGTGCAGTTATCTGAATGAGCATTTATCTTTACCATCTGCAGGATTTCTGTTAATCAGAGTGATTTACATATGCATGGTACTTTTGTTAAACTACACAATAAATACCTGGCCTGAGCTTCTGAACCGGTCACAGAAAAAAAGACTATGCAAATCGGCAAAGAAACTAAAAGATAGAGATCCATGTAAAATTATTTTGTTGTTTCTGCTGCTTTTTACTTAAAAAGGATAAATACAAATAAAGACGACCCTCCAAGCTCTCCAGAGAACACACTGTGTCTATACTCTGGAACATTTGTTGTTTTAATACTCACTTCCAGTTATGTGTATAAAGTAACACTGCTCATGTATGTAGATATGCCAGCATGTTGCAGCACATGTACTTGTAGGCTACTGTTACAGAAGAGTTTGCATCTGTCCTGATTTGACCTTGCCTTTGAATGAGGGCTACATTTGAAAACGGATGATTAGTTGACCATTCAAATATTATTATGTGGCACTAGTTTTCAGGTTAGGTCCCAGACTTACCTAACATCCTCACTCTCTTAATTTCAATGCTTTTATTTAGCAGTACACTCTGATCTTTGATTTTTTGCCCTCAAAGGCACGTGTGTGTATGGTTTGGCATGAAAAAATCTCTTGTCCCTCAGAACTTGTAATGAAAATGTATTGTGAATGCCATGAATGAATTGCACAGCTGAGCAAAGCTTTTCTTATAGATGAAAATACAACTTATATGACTCAAGGAGCCATAGTCTGTTTTATTAGTGCAACAACTCAGCAATATACAGAAGTAAATAATAAAACAAATCCAGCGGAGTTAATGCTCAGCAAAGCAGCAAACAGCAGAGACAAAAATTAAACAAAGAGCTACTGAGCAAGGCAATGGGGGGGTTTCCAATAAAAATAAATTCCAATAGCCAATAGTTTCAATAAGAAGATAACGAACCAGATGCGCACACAATAAATTTTATTTGTTAAAAAAGGTTAGCGCTTTCGCAATAGCTTCATCAGACCTACCATGACATAAACCATCTCAGTCCAATCATTTAAATACATACAAAGGCGCCAAAAAACATCAAGCTCTTTAAAGCTATAGTACATATTTGTAAAGTGCATGAGTCAAACATAATAATAAAAAATAAATAAAAATAAAAAATAAAAAATAATAAAAGCAAGGATGCTAGAAACAAATCATTTAAAACATATCAGAATGTATATATAAAGAATCTAAATGCTACAACATATAAAAGTGGTGGTCCAAACCACACATATGAATGCTATCACACTGGCAGGTAAAGACATCTGTGTGTAGGAGAGAAAGACATACTATCATTTCTTATTCTTTAGCCTCCTGGATTTTAATAGGGGGCGTAGGGGGACCTTCCCATTCAGGCCAGGTGTCAAATCGGCCCTGAACTTGATTATCCAATGTATCTCCCTAGTCTCAGTATAGTTCTTAATATCCCCTCTCCTATGTGACCTTGAAATCTGTTCCAGAACCCTGAACCTAAACTGATGTGCCATACCCTCCTCCTTGGTGTGCTTTGCCAATGCATTGTGTAAGTTGCCCTTCCTTGTATGATACACATGCTCCCTGATCCTATCTCTCAATACTCGATTGGTCTTGCCTACATAGTAGGCTGGACATGAGGTGCATGATGCGAGATAGACCACATCCATCGACATACAATTACCTCTAGTCCGAATATAAAAAGTACCCTGTCCATACGGATACACAAATAAAGGATCAGTTAGTATGTAGGAACAAAAATTACACCTATTACATGCTGTCATGAAGGGCCCTACCTGCATGGTAGGTGTGTATGGTTCTTTGGGATAGCAAAGTAGCTGTTTAAGATTCTTCTTATTTCGGTATACAAACTTTGGTCTATCACCTGCTAGACCATTGATAGTGGGATCCACAGATAAAATATGCCAATGTTTAGACACAATATCCTTAACAGATCCAACATCTCTAGTATAACAAATAGGGAAGATGACATTGCCCTCCTTATAAACACAATCTTCACCCCTATTAACCCTACTCTCATCTATATACAATTCCATCGCCCCCTCTGAGAAATACGGTTTGGCTCTATCCTCCCTAAGACTGTGAACTCCATCCATCCCTCTGATGATGTCTAAATTACTGTAGCCTCTTTCAGCAAACCTCATGCCCAGATCTTCCAACTCTCTATCCAATTTAGTATCCCCCGGAGTGTATCTAGACATCCGCATGGACTGTCCTTTCACAATGTTGTTATATACATAACCAGGGTGCATACTAGAACGATGAAGAAGTGTGTTCCTGTGACAGGTCTTGCGATACACCCCTGTATTGATAATCCCACTTGGTAACTTATCCACATGGATGTCCAAAAACGGAATGGTAGTGTCGGACCAATCCATGGTGAAACACAAAAATGTGTTGGAGATGTTAATCCATTCATGGAATTGCTTCAGCTGTTCTGGTGTACCTCTCCAGATAAAAAAGAGATCATCCACAAAACGCCTGTAAAATGGGATGAATTCCTTGAAGAGCTCATTCTGGAAAAGATGACAATTCTCCCATTCAGCCATGACCAAGTTGGCGTAGCTATTCGCACATGAAGTGCCCATAGCTACGCCATCTCGTTGTGGAAAAATCCTGTCATGAAAGCAGAAGAGATTGGATTCCAAAATGGTCCCCAGCAATAAGACAATCAATTCAATGTCATAATCCAAGGGGATGGTGGACCTCCTCAGGTAGGCATCAATCATCTCTATAACTCGTTGATTCGGTATAACAGTGAAAAGTGACTGTACATCCATAGTCACCCAGATGATGTCTGAAACATTGGGACAATCTCGGATGTACTGATACAAATCTAACAAAAACTGCTTAGTGTCCCTGAGGATGAATGGATTGGCATCAACCAGAGGTCTGAGTTGGGCTTCCACAAATAGGGAAAGAGGTTCAGTGGACCATCCCCTCCCAGCAACAATGGGTCTCATGGGGGGATGGCATCGATCTTTATGGACCTTGGGTAGGCCCTGAATGGTGGGAATCAAAGGATGAGGAACATAGAAATAGTCAAAAAGAGCCTGATCGATGGCTCCTTCATTCAAGAGACCAAGAAGTGTGGAATGTATTGTATAAATCATGGTGTCAACTTCTCTATTTGTGATAGGGGCATAGAACCTATCATCAGCCAACATCTGTAACATGTCGTGACTGTACCTGTCTGTGTCAAAGACCACCATGCCACCACCCTTGTCTGCTGGTCGAATGACAATGTCACGATTGTGACACAAAGAACGTAAGGCCATACGTTGTCGGTAGTTGAGATTATATCTCCTATTCCTACTGAAAGACCCTTTCTGATTCATTTTATAAATGTCGTCTTCAACCAGCTTACTATAAGCAGCCACTAGGGGGTGTACCGGGGGAATGAACGTACTAGGTGTCTTAAAAATAGAATCATGCAAGATAGTGCCTGTATTCTCTTTAAAAAATATCTTAAGAGATAAATTCCTAATAAATAGTTTAAAATCCTTTAACGTTTCTTCATACCTACTGTCCATCGTGGGAATGAGCTCTTCAAGGAATTCATCCCGTTTTACAGGCGTTTTGTGGATGATCTCTTTTTTATCTGGAGAGGTACACCAGAACAGCTGAAGCAATTCCATGAATGGATTAACATCTCCAACACATTTTTGTGTTTCACCATGGATTGGTCCGACACTACCATTCCGTTTTTGGACATCCATGTGGATAAGTTACCAAGTGGGATTATCAATACAGGGGTGTATCGCAAGACCTGTCACAGGAACACACTTCTTCATCGTTCTAGTATGCACCCTGGTTATGTATATAACAACATTGTGAAAGGACAGTCCATGCGGATGTCTAGATACACTCCGGGGGATACTAAATTGGATAGAGAGTTGGAAGATCTGGGCATGAGGTTTGCTGAAAGAGGCTACAGTAATTTAGACATCATCAGAGGGATGGATGGAGTTCACAGTCTTAGGGAGGATAGAGCCAAACTGTATTTCTCAGAGGGGGCGATGGAATTGTATATAGATGAGAGTAGGGTTAATAGGGGTGAAGATTGCGTTTATAAGGAGGGCAATGTCATCTCCCCTATTTGTTATACTAGAGATGTTGGATCTGTTAAGGATATTGTGTCTAAACATTGGCATATTTTATCTGTGGATCCCACTATCAATGGTCTAGCAGGTGATAGACCAAAGTTCGTATACCGAAATAAGAAGAATCTTAAACAGCTACTCTGCTATCCCAAAGAACCATACACACCTACCATGCAGGTAGGGCCCTTCATGACAGCATGTAATAGGTGTAATTTTTGTTCCTACATACTAACTGATCCTTTATTTGTGTATCCGTATGGACGGGGTACTTTTTATATTCGGACCAGAGGTAATTGTATGTCGATGGATGTGGTCTATCTCGCATCATGCACCTCATGTCCAGCCTACTATGTAGGCAAGACCAATCGAGTATTGAGAGATAGGATCAGGGAGCATGTGTACCATACAAGGAAGGGCAACTTACACAATGCATTGGCAAAGCACACCAAGGAGGAGGGTATGGCACATCAGTTTAGGTTCAGGGTTCTGGAACAGATTTCAAGGTCACATAGGAGAGGAGATATTAAGAACTATACTGAGACTAGGGAGATACATTGGATAATCAAGTTCAGGGCCGATTTGACACCTGGCCTGAATGGGAAGGTCCCCCTACGCCCCCTATTAAAATCCAGGAGGCTAAAGAATAAGAAATGATAGTATGTCTTTCTCTCTTACACACAGATGTCTTTACCTGCCAGTGTGATAGCATTCATATGTGTGGTTTGGACCACCACTTCTATATGTTGTAGCATTTAGATTCTTTATATATACATTCTGATATGTTTTAAATGATTTGTTTCTAGCATCCTTGCTTTTATTATTTTTTATTTTTTATTTTTATTTATTTTTTATTATTATGTTTGACTCATGCACTTTATAAATATGTACTATAGCTTTAAAGAGCTTGATGTTTTTTGGCGCCTTTGTATGTATTTAAATGATTGGACTGAGATGGTTTATGTCATGGTAGGTCTGATGAAGCTATTGCGAAAGCGCTAACCTTTTTTAACAAATAAAATTTATTGTGTGCGCATCTGGTTCGTTATCTTCTTATTGAAACTATTGGCTATTGGAATTTATTTTTATTGGAAACCCCCCCATTGCCTTGCTCAGTAGCTCTTTGTTTAATATACAGAAGTACATTGATCAGAAAAGGCCATTCTATATGAAACTAATTTAACTACTGGGAGTTTTGTCATTTGAACAACAGTTTGAATTTTTAAAAAGAAGAAAATAATAAAAAGTAATTAAGTGAAAATGACATCATTTCGCTCATACATAATCTGGAACTCCCCTTTTCCTGTTTTTACAAATACATTTTTATGAGAAAATCCAGCTCTGTAAATCTTGCTGGTGTCCAGTGATACAGCATCAGAAAACAGATACTTGGACAGTTTCTCAGTAAGAAAGTCGAAGTCACTAAAGCAACAGGAGGGATTTGGAAGTCATTTCTTTAACTGCTTAATACTGAGCTGACACAAGACCATTTCTGGTAAATAGTGGGCCTACAGCAAGTTACATGGGGCATTAAATTTCTGTATTACATTACCCACTTTTTTAAAAGAAACATATGTTCAATTCCCACTCTTAACTTGAGAAATCATACTCTTCAATATATTTTAATGTTAAAGAAACATAATATATTGCTTTTGCATCCATGGTGTTTTCTATAGGATGAGCAAGACTGAAATCATTTTTTAATGACAATACATACACATGAGCCATATTACTAGCAATGCAGTTAAGTGTTAATTGTATGAAATACTTTATATCTATATCTCTAGCTAGCTAGCTATCTATATAGAGAGGTGAAGGATCAGATGAGAAGGCAAGAAATGTGGAAAATACATCAATATAGTTGCAAGTATAGAAAACTCTTGGAACAATCTCATGCTGATCAGGATCAAACTCAGGAATGGTTAAGGAGAGGCGAATTTAAACCAAAAGATAATAGGTGAATATTGCTGGCTCAAGATAGTGGACTACGTACATGGTAGTTTACAAAGTCCATTGAATGTGTGGGAGAAACAGACAACTGTTGGGTTTTAAAACATAATTGGAAGCAGTTGCACATCTTGTAGCTGGTTGTGATATACTAATGGCAGAAGGACTGTATACTGAAAGGCATAATAATGTGTGGACTGTTGCATTGGAGACTGTGCAAACATTATAACACTGAAGTAGCTGAAAAACACTGGAAACATGAGCCACAAAACATTATAGAAAACAATGAAGTTTATATCACATGGGATCTTCCATTAGCAATAGTTCAAAAAATAGATCCAAGAAAACCCAATATAGTAGTCCATGAAAAGAAGACAAAAATAGCATTGATTATTGAAATCACTACACCCAGTGATTGCGGTGTCTTACCTACAGATAGACACAAAGTCATAAAGTACCCAGATTTGCAAGCAGAAATGAGGGCAAGGTAGAAGAAAGATACTCAGAGAGTTCCAATAGTAGTAGGAGCAATGGGTCTTATAAAAGAAGAATTTACAGTCGTGCTTAGATATGTAACCGAAACATGTAATTCCGTATAAATTGCAGAAAGAGTCGCTGTTGGGCACATTGCAGGTGCTGTGAAGAGCACATCTGGCTAACATCAAAGACTGAAACAATACTAATTTCATGAATGCTAACTATACCTTGACTTAGGAATGGGATCCATTCCCATCATGGTATTATTAACCCAAAAGACGTAGAGAAATTAAAAAAGAGAGATATTAAGAACAGGATATTTTTAGAGCAAGGATCTGGTTAAAAAAAAATCCAGAAATGCATTACTAATATTTTATGAATAAAATTTATAACAGATCTGGCAAGTTGCTAGATAAACCACATGTGATGAACCACAGTTAGCACTGGTTCTAAAGGTATAAATTTCTCCAGTGTCTGGATGTTGAAAGACTACGCATTGATCAATAAACTTACAAAACTGACATCTGGTACAAGGTATAGTTCCAGAATTATCACTAGTCATAATTTGGTCCCTGGGGTTGCAAAGTTGTCTTCTCAATGATTTCTTATTTTTAAAAGTAAATTGTGGATGCTTTCCTATCAGATCACAAATATGTTGATCAGAAGTCAGAATATTCCAGTTGTTATCTATAATATTTGTATAATGTCTTATATTTCTCGAATAACTGAAGCACATTTTTAATTTCTGTGTGTTTTTTACTTTTAAAATAGTATCTTCAGTTTGTTCTGAAAAATAAGGTTTGGCTCTACTCTGTTTGAGTTTTCTAACAGTGCTAATGCTCCGATTCACAAGCTTCTGGTCATAAACTCTTTCTGTTAGTTCTATAGCTGTTTTATCAAGTTGTGCTACAAAACTAGACTCTCTGGCCTTCAATCTGGATGCTCTATATGCCTGGTTTTGTGCTACATTCCTGAAGACAAATTGGGGGTGCATAATGTCTCTCCTTAATAAACTGTTAACATGGCACTCCTTCCTATACATTTGAGTGCTTAATTTGCCATCCAGCTCTTGTAAGATGGACACATCAAAAAAGTTGACCTTGCTATTGGACCAATTCATAGTAAATTTAAAAAAGCATGTTGAGGTATTAATATAATCAAGGAATGACATAAGTTGTTCTATAGACCCACCCCATAACAGAAATAGGTCATCTGCAAATCTACGGAAGAATAGAACATCATCCTTGAATTTATTTATAACTATGTTATCTTGTTCCCATTTCAGCATTACTGCATTAGCATAACTGTTGGCACACAATGTTCCCATGGCCACCCCATTGCATTGTAAATATATTTTGTCTCTGAACATAAATACATTATCAGGGCCGGCCTTAGCTGAAATGGCACCCTAGGCGAAGTAGTACTCCAGTGCCCCTTAAGCCCCACACACACCATACTAATGCACACCCCTATAAGCCACACCCACAGGTAGGCCACTCTCCAAGAAGGCCACTTCAGTCTTTTCCTTCAATTATTTAAATGCATAGAAAAAAAAGATACCTTCTAATGTAGTTAAACTGAAAGTGAAGGACGGTGGAATTTTACTTTAATAAACCTGCTTTATCTGTTGCTCCTTCACACATATTTTACTATAAAAGTCATGTCCTCAAAAAATAGAAGACCATGTGCCTTGTTTCATAGGATTGCTTAACTTACAGTTTAATTTACTTTGGGGTAGACGAGCGAGTCTTACAGCTCAGTGAAAGTAGAATAGCAACCTCTCTCCTCCCTCTGTATAGTAGCTTAAGCTAGAATAGCACAAACACAGATAGCCATTTGCTAAACAATACAATCTCGCAATGAAAACAGACTTAGCATAAGCATTAAACTTCTCTGCCATTGAAATGGAATGAAAACCGACATTCATAGAAAATCCATCCAGCCATTAAGTTTATCTTTGGGCTGTTTTCAAAACAGACTCATTGCGCGCAGTTTTAGGGCCATGCATGCATGTATTCATTCTTTGATTCACCTTCCTGATTCTAATAAATTATACTCCTTGTATAATACCACTGCCACTTGTTAGAAAGCATTTTAAATTGCAGTTTAACATTCTTTTAATAAGCAATGAAATGATGTATAAAATCAATAACACTATTCATTTCAGACAATTTCAACCATAATAGGCTAGACCTGTCATTACAATCCACCAATAGCACTCAATGCACAATCTTGCAGAAGTAAAATCATCTGAATAATTCCACATTAAAGAAATATGTAACTAGTGAAGAGGTTGCTACTGGCAAACAACTTTACATCTCAATGCTTCATCTACAAATTCAGTGTAAGTTGCCCTTGAAGAATTGCCTATATTACAATTAAAAATGTGATAAACTGGTAATATTGCAAAAGGAAATGACTAAAACTGACAACAAGTTCATAGTTACTAGGCTTCTTGCACAAAGGAGGACACACTCAGGAGTGGAGAACCCCTAGCCTCCCTTGTAATGCGCCAAATAATCAGCAATCATATGGGTACTGCAATATCAGCACTTCATCTACATGGTGGGGGAGTAGAATCCACAGCCTTCTGCACCAAAGGCAATTATGGTACTAACACTGCTTTCAAATTCCCTGTACAATAAGGCACCACTTGTTAGTGTCTGTTTTAAATTTGTAGCTTTGTGCTTTAAATTTGTAGTTTTTAACATTTTTCCAGTAAGCAATGAAACAATGCATTTCCCAATAATGAAATAACTGCCCATTTCAGAATATTTTAACCATAAAAGGCCACTCAAGACTTCTATCATTACAATCCATCAGTATGTCAGTAAGCACAATCTCTGCAGAAGTAAATTTCATCTGAATAATTCCACATTAAAGAGATGCATAACTAATGAAGAGGCTGTTACTGGCAAGCAACTTTATATTTCAGTGTTTCATCTACAAATTCAGTGCTTGCTGCCTTTTAAGAATTAATTGCCTATGTTACATAAAACTGTTAAGCTGGTGATACTACAATAGGGAATGACTGAGAAAACAACAAGTTCATAGTCACTAGGCATCTTAAGCAAAGGAAGACACACTCAGGAAAGCAGAACCACTACCTCACCTTAAAATGCACCAAATAATTGGCAACTAGGGCGTTACATACAGTGCCTCCATACCTCTCAACTTCTTAGCACAAGAGAGCTGGACAAAGCCTAAAATATGGGGGGGGGGGCAAAGGCTCCAAAAGGACAGATTATAAATATTGCTCTTATTAGACTTAAAAAGTTGCTAGAATAATAGCATTTATCATAGCAGGCATTGTCTAAAGGAAATGAAGACTGAAACTCAAATGTATGACATTTAATTATTTCAGTCTTTAGGGATTTTCCAGAAAACCACACATTTTATGAGGAATAGGCCAAAATATGAGGCAAGAATTTGGACATTCTGCAAACATCTGTACAGCAGAAAGATATGCATACTTCTCAACCTCTTAGTGCAAAACATCTGCACAAAGCCTAAAATAACATGGATGCAATGGCTAAAAAACAGGGACAGTGTGAAGTACAGTTTGAAGTACAGTTTGAACTACATTTTGAAGTACAGTTTGAAGTACAGTTTGAAGTACAGTTTGAAGTACATTTTGAAGTATAGTTTGAAGTACAGTGTGAAGTACAGTTTGAAGTACATTTTGAAGTACAGTTTGAAGTACAGTGTGAAGTACAGTGTGAAGTAGTGCCCTTTTTAACTTAGAAAGTTAAAAGAACAGTATTTGTATTAGCATGCATTTTGTGGAGGATGCAAAGTTTAAAACTCATATACATATAATTTCTTGACTACAGTCCTCCCTGATTTGCCAGAAAACCACAAACTTTATGAGAAACAGACAAAAACTATAATGCTAAATCCAGACACTTGAAAAGGTATGCTAAACACACACACACACCCCTACTCTTACATAGCAACACACACCCCTACTCTCACATAGCAACACACACCCCTACTCTCACATAGCAACACACACCCCTACTCACACATAGCAACACACACACCCCTACTCTCACATAGCAACACACACCCCTACTCTCACATAGCAACACACACCCCTACTCTCACATAGCAACACACACCCCTACTCTCACATAGCAACACACAGACACACACCTTCTCTTTCATACAGCAACTAACAACTAGTTTAAATTCCACACAGTCCTACTCTACTCTCTCATACAACACAGACATGCACTTTTCTCTCATACAGAGACAAACGGAACCACTAAGTTTACATTATACACACACACACACACACACACACACACACACACACACACACACACACACACACACACACACACACCTAGGGCTAATTTAGACTGTCCGCTACACCTACAGCATGTCTTGGGAATATGGAAGGAAACCGGAGCACCGGGAGGAAACCCACACGAACACAGAAGGTACACGCATCTACTCTCACACATTAACACACACGCACACTATCTCTCATGCAAACAGAACAGCTAAATTTAAATTCCATACATATACACACACACTTCCTGTCTCATACAGAAGTGAGCGGCTTAAATTACACTTAAACAGAAACACGCATACACTTACCTTCTTTCTAAACCAAATGGCTCCACATGGACTTGGTGTATTTCTTAAAAGAACTGCTAGTTTAAATTACGTGCAGGCCTGAAGAATGTAATTGCGTCCACGCTGGCGTCATGATGCATGCATGTTGATGTTCCTCCTTAAGGTAACAGACTCGTGTACCACAAATTTTTTTTTTTAGTTTCCGAGCCAACCTGCAGCTGTAAGTGGGAGGGCACTCACCCCTCTCACGCTATGGATCAGGCTTCCTGAGCAGGGAGCCGAGCGAGAAGAATTTTATTAATTAAAATAAATAAATAGTTAAAAATAGCGCCCTTTCCGAGGCTGGCCTGTACGGCGCCCTAGGCGGTCGCCTAGTTCGCCTATGCCTAAGGCCGGCCATGTACATTATTTT
>NC_056749.1:509684345-509709345 GCF_019279795.1 Protopterus annectens
TAAGTGTTGCCACAGCAGTTCTTTATATTTATTTATTTATTATTTATTTATTTCCAGTTTGATGACAGGGAAAGTCCACTGGGCCCAGAGAACCCATTTTCAGTGGAGGCATGGGGAGAAAGCTCCACAGTACAAAATGCAAGTAAAAATACAAAATACAAGTAAAATTATAAATGCAAAATATTTACAATAGTAACATAAGAATGTCAATCAAAAATATCATGTAGTGAACAGTAATACGTTTGAAAACATGTTTATAATAACCTAGTGGAACACACCAAACATTTCAAGATAAAGAATGGCTGCTATTTATATAGGTATTTGTCTGTGGGCAGTAGCAGTTCTTATATGTTGAACAGTGATAGTGTACAATAGATGGAGTATAGCTTGGTAATAGAAGAAGATTGTAGGGCTGAAAGGGAGGTATGAGAAAGTAAGGGATAGGCTAGGTTGGAAGGATACAGGTACATTTCCATTTAGAGAAAAGGTAGGAATGAAGATATATTTTAATGTTTTCCACATTCTGCATTGCACTTAGAGTAGGGGGAAGAGAATATCCATTTTTTTGGCTAGGGGAAAAAGAGAGGAGTAGTTGTCCAGGTGAGTGGTTAAGTTTATGAACACTAATTAAGTTTTGATTTTCAGATCTGAGAGTTCTATTTGGAAGGTAGGGGGAAGGATGTTTGACATTTAGTAGGCCTGAAGAGTCATCTATGAGCTGTGATCAGTTGGAGGTAATTCAGATAGTTTGGTAGTTCTAGCCAATTTAGATAGTGGAGGGGAACAGAGTGATGTGAGGAGTATTTGGCATTAGTGGCAAATTTGGAAATTTTGTTATAACAGTTTTCTTACTTGTAAGTGATAGTGGAAGTTTATAGCATTGCCAAAAGATGCTCAAGACATTATTCAAAGTAAGAAAGCAAAATTTCTAAAAACATTCCTTTTTACTAGGATGTTCTGTATGGCCATGAAGGGTTTTTTTACCTCCCATGTATACACTTCCTTACCTGTTTACTTGTTCAGCTGCACATTCTGCAAATCAAAGTGAAAATGCTAGGCGTCATATTTTTTCTAGGCTTATTGTTGGCTAATTGCATGATTCAGATTCAGTATCCTAGTGTTTCCCTGTCGTTGTAGGAGAATTGCTTGGTAGGGCATCTGTGGGCCTTTCACGTGACAAATTTTAGGTCATATTTCTAGTTTTCTGTAATCCTTATTCCACTTTTCTTTTTAAATTATAAGAAATTCTCCTATGAGGCTGTTCTATAAGGGTCAGATTGGGCTGTGTGTGCATATTAACATAATAATTCATAAGCTTTCCAATGTCACTGCAGAAATGTGCACATTAACACAGCAGTCCATGTTTGTTTTGCTCTATTTCTTCTGCAACATTCAATATTTATCCACTACTATAGTCTAATTTTGGAATAGATTAGAAAGTCTGTTCCTCTATCATAGCCAGCTCGGCAGTAGAATGAGATGACGGCTAAATATAACCTTGATGCCTTAAGTTCATTTAACAGCGAGATAACCAGAACTAGAGCATGCTTCCCATTCACTGACCAGCAGGTTTGAATGACTTACAACCAGCATGCAGCCTTTGTCTTCTGTCTCTGGTGAATCCCTTGAAACAGTGGAGATGCTTGTTTTCAGGGAAGCACGACTTCTGAGGAAGCATTACTCAATCAAGTGACTCACCCTCCCAGATCCCCACTGCATATCATTCCCTTGGGATTACAGCAGTCATGCAGAGATGGCAACATGAAGGCTAAAAATAACCCCTTCTGATCCCCACCAGATGACAGCACTGCTCCATCATGTGACTATCACCCCTAGAGGAATGAACAGGCTTTAGGGTTCCACTTCTGGGGTTAAGGATGGAATGACTGTGTATATTGGAGGGGAGCCTGATGGTGATGGAGAGCAGGAATAAAAATGACAATTAAAAAATATTTGCTCTTTAAATTACAACACACTGAAAAGAGCTTTTTTACTTTATATTTCCCATTTCTATTTCTGCTTAAGCAGCTTTTTAACAACAAACATTTTGAGATCAAAAGATCACATATCCATGTATCAGAGTTTTGTTCTGCCATGAGTTTATTCTGTCGTAATGTTTTTCATTCATTTTTATTGAAACCCTTGTCTAGTAACAAGTTCATATTTTTGCATCAGTATGTTGACCGAGCTCTCTGGGTTCTTTGCACCTTTTTCCCTATTTAAACTTTAAGTTCTTTTCACGTTCTCGTAGCTGTTATTTTCATCATGGCTTTGCTGCTAATCTGTTGTAAAATATTCTTTACAGGCATCTTTCTGACTTATCTCATTAGAACTTTTTGCCTCTGTGGTCTCTGTCTGACCTAAAATGCATGTTTCCATATTTTGTACACTGTAAGTTCCCTAAGGCTTGACATTGCCCTTATGAGCATACTTTCCACTACAATATCTGCAGTGTGTGTTTTGTAACTCTTTTTCCTTTCCGCTATATTTGTGTGTTCAGTTCCTGTCTGTTTCTTTCATATCACATTGTTTTTTCTTCACCGACTGTCTCTTTCTTTGAATCTGCTTTCCATATGTCTTTGCTTTTAAATCATTTAATTTTCTTTCCCTGCATTTCTGAGCTTACTAATCGATCTAGGTAAATGAATTAGCTTCTCTAGGGTCCCACTTTTTCATCTACTGCTGTTCTCTTCAACTAGTGCATGAGAACATTATCTGTTATACCATAACATTGCTAGATGTGTGAAATCCATATAAAATGTCATATTCATTATCACAAGTAAACAATACCTATTATAAATGTAATTAAAACAAAATGCTACTACGATGCAAGTAAATATTGCATTTTTCTAAGAAGACTGCACAATTAGGTGCATCTGTGTTTAAGCACAAAATAATTTAAAACGCTTGATTTTACATAAGTTTTCCTTTAAAACTTTCCTTTCCTAATATTGCAGCCCTTTTTTTAAATATTTCTCTATTAAATACCTCAAGGCCAATTTACAGCATCATACTGTGGTGTAGGCCATACAGCACGGTCACACTTCCCAGTTATTATACCAACTGTAAAAATGTTACACTTCACAAAAAAACTACAGAGTGATTTCACACCCACATTCTTTTTTTTCTTGTCTGAAACATCCAAGTGAAACAGGGAAATAGTATAAGAATAAGTCCTATTAATTTTACTTTTGGATTCCAGTACAGCTGGCATTTTTTTTTTTTTAGATTACAGTGATTATTTTAATGATACACAGAATACTGAACTTTTAATAATACCAAGGATGTGTTCCCCATGAAAATTCTGTCTTGGTCATTGTAAATTATTGTGTATTATTCTTTTATGTTTGGAAAGCACTCAGATAATCAGTGTTTTCTTATGACAACTATCCATCAATTTTAGTTTCTTTCCTGCAGGTTCACAGCTCTACAAGCATTGTTCTTTACAAGATTCACTAAAGCTGATATCTTTTATAAGAAACTGAAAAGATAATTGGCAGGTGTACATTTTTAAATGTGTTTGGTAGGATTGCAATAAAAAAATCTTTGAAAAGATCTATGTGAAGCTGTTACTTAATTTATAAAATTACTTTCAGTGTAATTAAAATATGTAGTCCTTTCATGAACTATAGTGAGGTGCATTTTATTGTTCTGAGTTATTTCATGCTTACAATGTATAGTGTAATATTTCCTATTCAAATGTAAGTGGTACTTAGTTGATTTTAAGCTCTGCAGATAGCTATTACTGAATCTTCTTATGGGTATTGTAATGCTACTACTAATTACATTTTAATTGTTGAAGCATATTTGCAAATTGAGCCGTGGTGTGTGTCCTTAGACCACACTATGAGTTCTGTATGCATTTCTGGAGGCTATATAATATGAGAAAGGGCACATTGGCTGATGGAAAGGGTGCATAAGAATGCCTGCAGGTAGATCTGTGGGATGGAAGGGAAGAATTATGAACAGAGGCAAGATAATCTAGAAATCTTTCTTTCTGAGAATAGACGAGATAAGGGGGTATGATATTGGTGTGCAAGATTACAGCAGATTGATGAGAAAGGGTTATCCATGGATGGAGGCAGGGGTTGGCATAAAGGATAAAGTATTTTCCTCACAGATACAAGATACAGAGTTTGATTCTGATCCCTAATTGCTGGCCAGCCTTGTAATAGTCTGCAGACTGACAGCCTAGTATTTATTTAAACTATGTATTTGTCACAATGTGTAAGTGAAGTGAGCTTACAAAAAGACGTCAGATAATGCAGGGTTCAAATCCAATTTATAGACCTTTTTGGTTGGGGTTGGCATAAGGGTTAAAGTATTTACCTCAAAGAGAAGATGCACAGGGTTTACTTCTTACTATGGGAAATTGACTTGGCTTAAAATGGTCGACAAGGGCATCTAGCCTAATACTTACCTATGAACATAAAAACCTATGAACAAAAGGCACAGTACAGGAAAGAGAAGGTGCAGTTTTTAGAGTTTAGACTAAATACTCCCTGGATCTCTGAAAGTACTTTTTCACAGAAAGAGTTTTATGTCCATTGAATAAATTACTGGAAAGGACTATGGAAAGAGACAACAAATAATTTGAATTGTGTCATTCCATATAGTCATTACTATCTTAATGCTCTCTATGTGACACACAAGGGTGAAAATGGTCTTAGCATAATCAGTATCAGTGCCTGTTCTGCACACACAGTATCACTTTCTGTTCTGCACACACAGTACCAATGCTTGTTTTGCACATTCAGTATCAGTGCCTGCTCTGCACACACAGTATCAGTGCTTGTTCTGTGTACACAATATCTGTAGCTGCTCTTAACACAAAGTACTATTTTTTCTGCCTTGTGGTTGTACCACATCCTGCTGTACTCTTCTGAACAACTAATGTTATCATACATGTGCAGACATTTAGTAGCCCAGTAACGTTGTAGACAACTCATGGATTTTGCATTTATATCTTCTTTACTGATACACTGTGCACATGCCCCTCTGTATACTGAAACCTGACCCTGAGAGGTCCGATGGGGTCCAAATGGAGAGATGATGGGGTCCAAATGGAGAGATAAGTCAGCAAGTAAAGGAGAGTATTATAGCTGAAATAGAATTCATCCTCAGGTTCGGTGAGTACCTTTGCAAGGTGGACCCTGTTTTTCACAAAATCTCACCAAGAAGACACTGATATACAGACTGTATTTATATAGCATATATCATGGATAGAAGTAGGTTAACAATTTAAAAATAGAACTGGGGGTACAAGACCCAGGATAAAAACCTGCCCAGTCTTGTTAGGCACACTGGTGCCAGGACTGGAAAAGATGACAGTGCAGAATCCCCAAAATATGGAAACATTCCTACAATGGGGTCAGGCCCCCCCCCTTTTTTGTAGAAGGAAGTAGTAGTCCACAAAAATCACAAAAAACTGATTGGCCAACGAAGAGCCATAAATTTGATAAACTGGACTGTTGAGGATAAGAAATAAATTATCTATTGTTACTATTTTGCAAAAAGCCCAGAATTTCCAGACACATGATATATAAAACAATTAAGAGAGAAATTCGATGAAAGAAACATACTTCCACAAGAAAAACTGTCAGAAGTTTCAAATAAAAATTTGTATTCATTAATACAACACATTTGTGAAAAACAGTGTATAAATCAAGAAATTTACATCTGTTTGGAAAAAGAAGCATTTGAGGAAGTGTGAAAATATAAACAGCAAAACCTACAGATTTTTGAAACTTATAAAAAAGAAGTCTGGACATGGGAAAGAAAGAGAGATTTGGTATGGTGCAATATGTATGCAAAGGAGAAAGCCAAATTAATCAATATAAAAAATGTATTCAAAGAGAAATACAGGCAAAGGCATCCAGATATGGAAAATGTCACATTAAAAAATAATATCACAACGAGGGCATGTAGAAAAGATGATTAGTAAAGTAGGAGTTAAAAAATAGACATTGAAGTTATGGAGTGCCTGCGAAGTGAAGGATTTGGTGTAGAAGGTCTAACACAGACTACATCACAGCATGATGGCATGAGTCTCCAAAGTAAGGAGAAGCAGGAAGATCAGGAGACATCTGAAGACGAAATATGGACACGGGAAAGAAAAAGAGATGTAATATGGTGTAATATTTATACAAAGGAGAAAGCAAAACTAACCAATAAAAAAAGAGCAGCACCAAAGATATTTGAAGAGAAATACAGGCAAAAGGAATTCGGACATGGAAAACTTTACAATACAAAAAATAAGAAGACAAACAGGAAAAGCTGAAAAGGAGATTAGTTATAGAGAAGCTAAAGAAATAGAAACTGAGGTTATGGAGTACCTGCAAAGTGAATGATTCAGTGTAGAAAATCTTATTCATAAAGCACCATAACAGGATAGAGCAATGTATATCCAAATTAAGGGGAAACCAGTAGAATGGGAAGCAATTGGTCAGGTACCATATGAAGATATTTTGGAGACTTACAGAGGAAACCAGTATAAACGTTCACCTGAAGCTAGACATCAAGGGAAGAAACAGGAAACAGTGGAAAATCTGATGCAGTCAATGTTGAGGGGTGATAGACCAGTGAGTTCCCATATGACAGAGCAACAGATGGCACAGGATGAAATTGAAGAGAATGAGCCACAGGAAGATGCTATAGAACTTTCTATAGATTGACCACAGAAAATGGAAAACAGAAAATGTTCCCTCAGTTTAGAAGAAAATGAGCTAAGAGAAGAGGTGCTTGATTTAATAGACATATATAGACATATTAAGATCAATGAGAGAAATAGACTGCAGAAGGTCAATAAAACCCAAAAAAGTCATAAGTCTGATAAAACAAATGAACAAATTAAGCTTTATACTTAACAGCTTAGGCCATGGCAACAATTTGGCTCCTAGAAAGCAACAAAGTGTAAAGAAGTCTCATCTTTTCTTTGTCGATGATTTAAAATTGTATAGCTCATCAGATGAGGAACTGAAAGCACAACTGCTAGTTGTCAAACTTTTTCAGTTGACATAAGAATGTCATTTGGTCTTGATAAATGTGCAAAAGCAACCTTTAAAGCAGGAAAACTGCAGCACCAGAAAACATCAGTTTGGGACAAGAATGTGATATAAAAGAACTTGACCAAGAGGGAGTCTATAAATATTTTGGAACTGATGAAGAATCAACAATAAAACATGAACAAATGCAAATAAAACTTAGTAAGGAATACTTAAGAAGACTTAAAATTAATTCTGAAAACAGCATTGATATCTAGGAACAAAATCCAAACTATAAACCAATTTGCTCTTCCTGTCCCAACTTACAGTTCTGGAGTTACTAACTGGCCACAAAACATGTTGGATAGATTATAGAGGAAACAAAAAGGATGCTTCATGCTCACCAAATGATTTATAAAAATCCTGCGGTGGTGGCGCTGCGGTAGCGTTGTCACCTCCCAGTTAGACGTTGCCTGTTCGATTCTCAGTTAGACCGTCTTCTGTGTAGCGACATGCGTGAATGGGCATTCCTTCATTGAAGGTTGTGCGTTAAGCCCGGCAAGCCAGTATGTAAATATCTACTGCCAATCATTAGAGGACCGGAGTTCCGCTGTGGCGACCCCTAACCAGGAAAAGCCGAAAGACACAAACAAGTGCATACCAAGATTATATATTCCCCAGTCCGAAGGAGGGATGGGCCTCCTTGAAATCAATTACATGTATAGATCTGCAATCATGGGACTCCACACATATCTGATGACCTCACAAGACCCAAACATAGTGAACGTTTCGAAACATGAGGAGAATAAATCTAAGATGACATCTCTGCTTAATTTAGTAGAAACATATTGGCAAACCAGAAGAAAATAAAAATCAGGCAGCAATTGAATGTGTCAAAAAACAAAAGAAAGAATATAAGGTGAAGGACCAGATGAGAAGGCAAGAAATGTGGAAAATGCATAAATATAGTTGCAAATATAGAAAACTTTTGGAAGAACCTCATATTGATCAGGAACAAATGCAGGAATGGTTAAGGAGAGGTGAATTCAAACCAAGAGATGAAAGGTTAATATTAGCAACCCAAGATAGTGGGCTATGTACACGCTGATTTACAAAGTCCATTGAACATGTGGGAGAAACAGACAAATGTAGGTTTTGTAAAACCGAATTGGAAACAGTTGCACACCTCATTGCTGGTTGTGACATACTAATGGCAGAAGGACTGTATACTGAAAAGCATAATAATGTGGCAGGACTGTTGCACTGGTGATTGTGCAAACATTATAGTACTGAAGTGGCTGAAAAACACTGGAAACATGAGCCACAAAGCATCATAGAAAATGAGGAAGTTTACATCACCCATTTCCAGCAGTTCAAAAGATAGGTGCTAGAAAACCGGATATAGTGTTCCATGAAATGAAGACAAAAGTAGCATCGATCATTGAAATCACCACACCCAGTGACTACAGCGTCTTGCGTACAGAGAAAGACAAGGTCATAAAATATCAGGATCTGCAAGCAGAAATGAGAGCAATGTGGAAAAAAGATACTCAGACACTTATAGTAGTAGTAGGAGCAACAGGTCTTATAAAAAAGAATATATTATACAGTCATATTTAGATATGTTACCAATCCAGGTAACCACATAAGAATTGCAGGAGGAGTCATTCTGGGGCATATTGCAGGTGCTACGAAGAGCACTTTTGGCTGATATCAAAGACTGAAACAATACTAATTTCATGAACTTTAATTGTACTTTCACTTAGGAATGGGATCCATTCCTGTCATGGTATTAGAACCACAAAAGACTTGGAGAAATTAAAAAAGACAGAAACCTGTAGACTGACAATTCAGTGAATTTCCTGACTGTCTACAGAATGTGTGTCTGTCTTATATCCAGTCAACATCCTGAAGAGATTTTTGAAAGTTTGGAGTACATTTTTCCTGGGGTGCATTAACTGTAGAAGCACTAATCTATACCGTACTACAAATAACTGGAAAATAAACTCACTGTTTATATGTTTGAAAATATGGAGGCACCTTGATAAAGAATGCAGTGTGTAAGTTCAGAATTTTCTTGTTTTCCCAACAGTTAAAGGAATAAGCAGAATGAATAAACCGTATTTTCGATCGTACTAATTCACCGTGACTGCTTCATCAGATCTGATTCTCATTTTCTATAGTCATACATGAGTTAGACGTTTGTGGACAGCACAATATAAAATAGCTTGTATCTGTAGAACTGTGCGTCAGTAGATATAGGGAGGCATTCTAATAATACCTTTACACACACACACATAAATATACATGTACGTATATACACACACATAAATATACATGTACGTATATACACACACATAAATACACATGTACATATACATACAACACACACACACATAAATACACATGTACGTATATACACACACACATAAATATACATGTACGTATATACACACACATAAATATACATGTACGTATATACACACACATAAATACACATGTACATATACATACAACACACACACACACATAAATACACATGTACGTATATACACACACACATAAATATACATGTACGTATATACACACACACATAAATATACATGTATGTTTATACACACACATAAATACACATGTGCATATACATACAACACACACACACATAAATACACATGTACGTATATACACACACACATAAATATACATGTACGTATATACACACACATAAATACACATGTACGTATACACACACACACACACATAAATATACATATACGTATATACACACACACATAAAATACATGTACGTATATACACACAAACATAAATATACATGTACTTATATACACACACACATAAATATACATGTACATGTACATGCGACACACACACACACACACACACACACACACACACATATTTATATATGTATATATATATATATATATATATATGCATGTACGTAGACACACACACACACACACACACATAAATACACATACACACACACAAAAATACACATGTACGTATATACACACACATAAATACACATGTACATATACATACAACACACACACACAAATACACATGTACGTATATACACACACATAAATACACATGTACATATACATACAACACACACACACATAAATACACATGTACATATACATACAACACACACACACACACACACATAAATACACATGTACATATACATGCAACACACACACATGCACATAAATATACATGTACGTATATATACACACACACATAAATATACATGTATGTATATACACACACACACACACATAAATACACATGTACATGTACATGCAACACACACACACACACACACACATATATATATATATATATATATATATATATATATATATACGCATGTACGTAGACACACACACACACACACATAAATATACATGTACGTATATACACACACACATAAATATACATGTACGTATATATACACACACACATAAATACACATGCACATATACATGCAACACACACACACACACACGCACACACACACACACACACACACACACACACACACACACATCTATCTATACCACACCCTGAGCAGTCAATGACTGATGCTCCAGGTATGAATAGTTAAAGCATGCTAGACTGAATGTAATGTATTGAACTGGAAAGTAAGTTTGGAGGTGATAGCAGGCAGTGTATGGGGCACAACCCCCACCTCACCCCTAGAAGCTACTATAACAAATTGTTTAAAAAAACTGTTTTACTATTGAAGTGTTTAAATGGCTAGCTGGTATTAAATGGTGAGCCATCTGATCAGTTAGTACTTAATGTCTGGACATATCAGTTTGGGTACTTCTAGAAAGTCTTGTGATTTAAAGATAAAGGCATTCAGCAACTTGTAATAAACCAAATTTATCAGACACTCCCAGTGTGGTTTGATGTTTTGGTTATCAGTTTTTATTTCTACTTCATTTTAGTTTGTGGACGGAAACAAAGCCAGCAATGTTTTATATATATATATATATATATATATATATATATATATATATATCTGTATATATGTGTGTGTGTGTGTGTGTGTGTTATATATTCCTTATATCCCGTAGGCCCTTAACATGTGCTAACACCATGATGGCAGCACCTTAGCTACAGTGCAGCAGCCTTCATTGCACTGCAGTCGGCCACAGTATACTCAACTATCAAGAAAGTTAACTAATTAATGAGATGACTAAATGAGCAGGCAACAAGTGGCGATTAGTGGTGATTTCTGACTGGCCACTATTTTATGATTATGTTAGTATACTTAATTCATTACCACCTATGCAGTGCAGAATTTTACACCTATTACAGCCTATAAAAATCCTTTCATTCCAGAGCATTTTCTGAAAAATCAACTAAAAAACATAAGGTAATCAATGATTTTCCTCTGCGAGATATACTAGATTAACAAGTTTTGTGCCATTGTATTAATAAATCCTTGACCTTTCTAATCCTGCCTATTATAAACTGGTAAGTCACTTAGTTAAAAAGTCAGACCCATAAGGAACTATGGGTGTTAAGCAGAAGTATACAAAAAGGCATTATAGGCTTGAATGAGTCAAGTAACGAAGTGAAAAGCCATCCACTAAGTTCAGATAATCATGGCAGACATTTGAAACTGGTCTAGCTGTGTGACTCTGATGCACCTATTGTAGTTGCCCAACTTTGATTTCATATGTTTATAGGTTTTTGCTAGTTTATTGATCATGTCTAGCCTAACCACTATGAATTTGTCTCTTTATTCTCTCTTAGTTACCTATTTACTTATTTAGGCTGTGTTTAAAAAGAGCTACTGCACAGACAGGAACTCTGCTACAGGCACTTTTTTTTTTACTTGAGAGAGAGAAGGAGATGTACATATGCCACCAGCAGGCTCTGTTTATGTTATGCTGGAGGTTTCAATCTTTTGAGAGGGTGCTCATAGTGTTACCGAGTCTTATAGGTAATCACACAGGACAGAGTCATTTAAGGCCAGATAGTCAAGGCAGATATTTCTGCTTAAGAACGTGTGTGAGATGGAGAAAAGGGATCATGCTTTAAGGTGATCTGTGGAGCTCATGGAAGTCTGTGGAGCTCTTGGAAGTCTGTGGAGCTCATGGAAGTCTGTGGAGCTCTTGGAAGTCTGTGGAGCTCATGGAAGTCTGTGGAGCTCTTGGAAGTCTGTGGAGCTCATGGAAGTCTGTGGAGCTCTTGGAAGTCTGTGGAGCTCTTGGAAGTCTGTGGAGCTCTCTGTGGAGCTCTTGGAAGTCTGTGGAGCTCATGGAAGTCTGTGGAGCGCTTAGAAGTATTGCTCTTTATTTCTTTTTGTATGTTCTGGATTTTTTTCAAATTGGATCATGTGTTTGGACAGATATCTACCAACAGGAGCATTATATTTGTCCATTGGCCTAATGATGGAAGAATAGAGATTATCAGCTGGTCAAAGAAGGACATTCACACAAAAAGAGTTATATGGTGATTAAAGACGAGTTCAATGTCTAAGTGCCCAGGACCCTAATGATATTGTACATTTTCACTGGGTGTGATAAGTTATATGGTATATGAACAAGTGCGCATGTTTCCTAAAGGATGCAACACAGTAATTTTTATTACCTAGCTATAGGCTATGGTCTGGCACCATAGGTTTGAAAGCTTTACACTCTCTTGGATGATCTGTGTGCCCTCTGGAGAGTTTATGATATGAAAAGCTGACATAGTAAGTACCCTGGAAGGTGCCACTAATATTAAGCCTTTTAGTGTAATGAGCAGTGCTGCTTTTTACATTTTTTACATGTTTAGTTGCTTTTACAGAGTTGAACTGTATAAAATCAGTTTTGAATTATGCAAGGATGTGCATATTTTTCACATGTGTGACTTGTGCACATGTTCATAAGTTCTTCATTAACCTTGCATATTTTTGTAAATCAGTGGCAATTGCCAAGTTACATTAGTTTCACGTGGAGTTATAGTGAGAACAAGTGTATACTGGAGCCCTGTACTGCTGGCTAGCTGCATATAGGAACTTGGTCAGTTTCATTATACTGTGAAGATTTCTTCTTATTGACAAATGGTTTGGGTTTTTATATGTTTAGAAATGGGGAGGATAGAAAACTAGGAAAAAGGGAGATAGCAGCGAAGGTACACAGGCTTACACAAGAGAGACAGAAGTGCTGCATTAGACTGGAGCACATGGTACATTTTTTGGTGGGGATAGGCCACACCTTTTCAACAAAAAAAAAAAAAAAATATATATATATATATATATATATATATATATATATATATATATGTATGTGGGTGGGTGCAGAAAACACTATATTGAATGGACAGTGCCCTGACACCCAGTAGATCGACACCATTTGCACAGGTGGTCGAAAGGTATACAAGATTGATAATCTCCAGGTAGTTGGGGGGGGGGGGTGGTGTTTCCTTTCCCAGAGGACTGTGCAATCTTAGAACTGTTGTATATAGTATACATAATTAGCATGGGTGTGGAGTGTGCAGACACCCATATAGGGGGTGCAGGGCTGTTTGCTCCATTCCAAAACACTTGCCAAAGCATCCACAGAGTGTATCAGTATTAGTAATTTCAACTTTCTGACACCGATCTACTGGGTACCTTTGATCTGGTGCCCACATCCAGATATATATATATATATATATATATATATATATATATATATATATATATATGCATGTGTATACCTATTTATATATGTGTGTGTGTGTGTGTGTGTGTGTGTGTGTGTGTGTGTGTGTGTGTGTGTGTGTGTGTGTGTGTGTGTGTGTGTGTATATATATATATATATATATATATATATATATATATATATATATATGTATATATATATATATACATACTCAGGACCACTTCCACTTTTACACCAGTCTAGAAGCCACCAATGACCTCTGCCGTTATGAGGCTTGGCAGTAGTCCCTGATGGTGTAGATGGGTTGAGACATCCAGTTGCTCAGTGGTCAAAGCCAACCAAGTAAGCAAGTATTGCTCCTTTTGAAAAAGGCTATAGTAGGAGCTCACCACTTCTTTACAGCCCTCTCTGCTGCAGTGTCCAGTAGGGACTGAAGCTCATGCTGGCTTACAAGGCTGGTCTTCCTTGGGCTGCCTGCAGGTGGGAGCCACTGCTGCCACACTGTGAAACAAGCCTTTGAAAGGCAAGGGGTGGTAACTTCTGCTTTACCTGTGCTGACTGCAGTGGAGTTGTCCAAGCTAGGCCAGATCTGCAGAAACAGGCAAAAATGGAAACAAAAACGTAACACTGAAAAGTCATGTAATGCAGTAGCTTTCATTTCATAGTACCAGATGAGAGGAGTAATATTCTGAGTACTGTTTCTTAATAATGGAAATAATGTAATGCGTTATCTAAAGTATACATTACAGCAATATTGTATTATACCTATTGTTACATTTCATGGTATTATAGTAGTGCAGGGTTTTCAAATAAAGTATTTCAGTACCCTACCATTCATTGTAATACCACTACCAGTACTAATATTAATTAAATATAATAATAATAATGAATACATTTTGCATACTGTCTTATTCATTTTATTTATTTATTTTTAGGGGGTAACATTACTTAAGGGAGGAGTTGTTCCTGCCTTCTTTCAAAAGGTCGTGGTTCATTTCAATATCATCTTGTACTGGCAAAGAAAAAGGAGTAGAAACCGGAGTTAATACAAATTCTTGCCTAAGTTTAATCACCATTATTAACTGCAGTGCTGCATATTCATATTTTTTTCATATAATTGATGGCTCACTGATCTATGCAATGAGTAATGAATGTCTGATTTAGTCCCCCAGTGTCCCTTACATTTCTTCACTAAGACAGTCTAACATGTAACCCTGTAACTCCACTGAAACTACAAAAATATAACAATTAGGAGAGCTACATGATTTTTCTTCCTTCAGTTCTACCAAAGGAGGAAAGGAATTGCACTTCACATCTTATGTGATGTAAAAGCTTAAAACAAATCAGAAATGGATTACAGATGAAGTGAAGTTGTTATGTACTTCACAACTTAGGCAAAGCATATTTACAAGAGCATCAGATACCTGGGCAGAGCAGTCAGAATAATATAGAAGTACTTATTGGTCAAGAATGTTGTTGCTATGGCAAGTTTTGGGTTTCCCTATTTCAAAAAGATCACATTTGAGCAGGTGTGATTCTAGGTGAACTTACGGGATTGCATTAAAATTAAGCAGTCATTCGACTGTTATATTTGAATGGTCACCAAGGCCACATTCAAGCAGGTGAGAGTATGAAGTAAGTAGGAAGCATTATCAATTGCTTATAATATTTGAATATTCTTTTACTGGTAATTTTACAGTTAGCTCAGCCTGAGTCACACTTGACTGAATGTGGCTTTGTCCATAACAGCAGCATTCTTGACCACTAAGAAGTTCAATAGTTCCATGCCCTTACCCTGAGGTACATGGCATTCCTGAAAGTATCCTTTGTAGAAGTTGTGAGGGCTCTGAAAAATTCACAATACAATTATCAGTACATGAAATCTTCTTTGAAATGATTGGAATGCTCCCTGCTAATACTGCACAAACATGTATCCTTAGTTATATACATTGCTGACAGCTTGCTCGCGATGCACTAAACTCAAAAGGAGGCATGCAGCAGCTATAAATATGCTGCACTTTGCATTGGATTTGCTTACAAGAATTACAGGATAAAACTAGTGTTAAGTCAATTTGCAGAAAAATAAAAAAAGCTGGCAGTGACCTCCACACTGTTTGCTTACCCCTTGGAGATTGTTATACATAGAATATTGCATTAATAATGAAGTTATCATAGTTATCAGAACTCTGGATGGTTCTCCTGCACTTCTGCCACCACTAGGCAAGCTGGGCACAGTGCTCCCTCTGCAGGGCATTATATTAGTGTATGCACTGTTTTCTGCTCCTGAGGATCCCTGTAAAGGATAATTCATCCCAAAGCTTAGTCCTTCTATCAGTTTTCTTAAATGGACCTGATGACACCTGATCCAACTTAGCTCAGTATGTCTTAAATAAATAAAGGACCCTGTCCTGGGCAGTTACAGAGGCAGGCATTTCTGCAGCTAAGTTCATAACAGAATGATATCAAAGGTATGAAAGTGAGATGCCTAGGGTGTAAACCATAACCACTGCAATGTGACATCAGTAATTCAAGCAACTAACAGCCTGTGCTAGTGCCCACTTAGAGACTCAGGGCATGTACACATGCAGGACAGATGCCTGTGCAAGTGCTTGTTGCAGCTCATTCATGATGGTAAGAAGTTACCCAAGTCATTTTCTACACTTGCACATATGCATCGTAATGCTTTATATAGAACTACATGCCAGCAAGCCTCATTTACATAAGAATTTGCAACTTGAAATATAATGGTTGTAACTTTGTGAGTGTGTACCATTTGGTGAGCCACAGGTTACCATGTTTATGCAAAGAGAGTCAGAATTTAAAGCCAACACTTTGAGATATGTACAGGTGAGATCAGAGCTGAAAAACTAGGATCATAACATTGCTACTTATTATATAACCTACAGGATTACAGGAGCATCTAAAATACCAATGTTGAAATTGATTAAGTTTAAAGTGTTGTGATATTACAGGGTCATGGTTCATTTTTGTCCTATACTGTTCTTACAGATTAATCTACTTAATCATTACATTTTCTGATACCTGGCAATGGTAATGTTCTTGACCAGGAAAGAAAGCAACAGTTATCTGGACTTTCCTAATGTCACTTCTCCTTTAAAGAGATACCCCTCTGATTTATCTCTACCAGTGCCAGGGTGCAGCAGTAATTCCTGAAATTGCTATTTTTTTGAGAAATTATGTTAATGCACTCTGGATCAATGTACATGAAAGTCAGCTTCATTGCTAGTTTTTCTCAGGCCCTGTACAGTGTTCCAAACTAGCTCTCCCAAATAAAGCTGAGGACTAAAATGAAAAAAAGTCTTCTCAAAGTTGAAAAATAAACACTCTTCTCCTCTGAAACTGTAGCAGACCACTTGCTACTAATGTAATAAGTGACAAGTGCTTTGCTACTGTTAAATTACCACCCATTAAGCACCTTAGTGCTTCAGCAGTTAGTATAGTTTCTGAATCCCAGAATTTCACTGCCACTCCATCAACACATGCTGATTGTGCCCCCTTTACCCTGCCCTAGTTACACATGTGGTTGAAGAGAACCATGTCCTTGTGGATGTACTTAAAATATATAGAAAACAACTTTTTGTAAAAGTGGCCCAAGATAGAGTGATCTAAGGAGTGGAACTGGTAATGGCTGATATAAATGCAATAGTGGGAAGGACCCATGTTTTAGCACAATGCAGAAAGAAAGCTAAAAGATATGGTGTGCCTTGTCAGAAGCAGGACTAGAAAGAATGTACTTGTGCATTTTACTACAGGTGGTGGACATTCCATTGTCCAAAGCTTAACACCTGATAAGAAGTGCCTATTGACCTACAAAGGGATGAATATGACGAAGAGGATGAGGATATGGTATTCATTCAGGGTGCTACATCTTTATCATCCATACACAGGTGGTACAGAAAGTCAGACTGGCTATGCACATTTATGCTAGTTTAAGAAAATAGCATGACAGTCTTATTAGACACATAGAACATTTACAGTAGCATAATAAGGCACTTTTAGCAGCAATCATATTGTATTGACCTAAATACAGCATTTGAGACTGTCAGCCACAGCTTGCGTCTGTACAAATGTAAAAAAATACATTTGAGGGAAAATATAATAACTTGGCTCTATGGCAATCTTAATGATAGAACATTCCATATTTGTTCAGTCATGTATTCTCAGATGTTGCAACCTTTAATATAGGCTTTCTGCAAGGCTCCATGCTAGGGCCCCAGGTGTTCTTACCCTTTATCAAAGATATATCATTAGAAGTGCCAAGGCTTAACATTAACATACTTCTTTTATATCCCAACAAAACATAGTTATCCCTCCAAACTAACCTACAAACTAAATTTACAGACCTCTATAATTGGCTTCAGGCTAGTAAGCTTCTTGTTAGCTCTGCAAAGACCAATGTCAGGTGTTCACAAGTGCAAGAAAAAAATCAGTCACTGCCAGCATAAGTGATCAACGTGCTAAAAGGCAATACTGTTTTTCATGTTAATTGCAAAGATACCTAGAACTAACACTGGACCCACTCCATAACTTCTCTAACCAGACAGACAAAATCAGTGCAGATAAAATTATGTTATCATATATATACCACCCCATATAATATAAAGCTATAGTCAGAAATGTATTATTCCCAAAACTGAAGTATGCATTATCTCTAGTCACCATGCATACTATGCACAATTAAAAAAAAACATATATACATGTATACACATGTATGTATCTATGTGTGTGTGTGTGTGTCTATATATATATATATATATATATATATATATATATATATTTAAAAGCTCAAATTTCATGTGGCCGAAACCATATAAACGAACTTTTAAAAGTTCAAACGGTCTGAATGGAGATCTCCATACAGCGCAGAATGGGACTATTTCCCTTTTCCTCGATGCAGTGCGATCTTGGGGTTGGTATACTTAAATAGCACGGGGGTAGATATATATATATATATATATATATATATATATATATATATATATATATATATATATATATGTATATATATGTATATAGATATATATCCTACTAATGCAAAACTATGTAAATTTGTACTCTTAGCTGAAAAAAAGGCACATCATTTCAAAGTACTACAGGCTGTCCACTGTTTTCTAATACCAAGCGCATACATATGCATATATGTATATATATATATATATATATAGAGAGAGAGAGAGAGAGAGCTATGCATGTATATGCATGTATACACACACAAACATGCATGCACACAAACAGACAAAATATTTACAGTTGGGTACTTTCTCCCACCCAAATAAAAGCTTCTACCTAGCAAATAAAATTACACACTTAGAACCAGTCAGGATGGCATACTTACACTCTCCAGGTCCAGATTCAAGAAAGACATAAGTGAAAAGCCTTCTCCAGAACAAGGCCTGCACTTTGGAACCACCTATTGAATGAGGTACAGAGTAAACACAGATTAGAGACTTTCCCAAAACATTAACTATTTTTGAAGAAACTGAATGTGCATGCTATTGGGGTACTGGCTAAAGTATGGTGTATCAGAACTGAAAACTGTTGGTACTTGATTCTAACATTCCTAACGTGATTTCTGTAAGTTTGCCTACTTGAATTGTATGTGTATATAGACATAGCATCTCAACTGTACATAATGCATATGTTATATTACTTCAATTGTGTATATTATACCTTTGTAGTTTTATTGCAATTGTTATATCACCATTTATCTCTGCATCCTCTTTAAACTGACTCAAGAATGTACTCTTATCTGTACCTGATTCATGGCTGGAAGGAATCAGTAGACCAGACCACATACATGGAAAACAGACTGAAAATAAATAAATATGTTCTAATAGGGCACGAATACCTTAATAAGGTGAAAGCACATACATTTGAAATATTTCCTCATCACATACTTTGTCTTTATGAGCAATATCACTACAAGAACAGACAGCACATTGACAGCGTGGCCACCATTATCTCACGTGTGGGTTAGAATCTCAGACATTTTAGTCAGGCTAGATTATTTAAATACTCATGTACTTGTTTATAGGTGCAGCACCACAATAGATTGCATGCTGTGCTGCACCACAGACTGACATTGACAGTGGAATGGCTGTTAAAGATGATGCCATTACTCTAATAGCAGTAATACAGTGTCAGAACAGTGGAACAGAGTCACAAAAAGAGTTCAATAACTCCATAATCAGGAATGAACACTTACACAAAGGAGATCATTAGGAAATACCTACCAGAAAGGGGGCATCATTTTGTCACTTAATGCCTCTTTCATGTGGAAAGGGTGATTCTCTGGAGAAAGACACAGCAATGTTTAGGATTTCATACCCACTGTGCTGCCTACTCAGTGGGGACACCTGAAGAAATTAATCACAGCTTGCTCCTGAGAAATCCAAGGCCTTATTTGCATAGTAGCAGATGTGCCATGGAATAGTTCAGGTACAGACTGTTGTCCCTTGGGGTTCAGATACAGTAGTTTAGAGTGCTGCAAGTTATAAGTGAGGGATTACACCAGTATATGGAAATGATAGAGGCAAGGAAATTTGCCATGATGGTACTTGTGTGGAGCATGGTTGCTGACATGGCTACCATCAGCCTCTATCCACAATCTAATGATTTTTTACCAGATGTGGCAGAAAGAGGGTCTCCATGCATGGTGAGTGAGTTCGCTGGTACCCACTTGGGTCTAAACAAAGTGCTGCAGGCATCCATATGGAGTTGCATATCATTTAGGCAATTTAGCATTATCAGGCTTCCACATCATAGGGTAGGCCACTCAACTGACACACACACACACACACACACACACACACACACGCGTGTGTGTGTGTGTGTGTGTGTGTGTGTGTGTGTGTGTGTGTGTGTGTGTGTGTGTGTGTGTGTGTGCGTGCATGTGTATATGTTTGTGTGTGTATGGGTCTAGGACTATTCACTGAAAGCACATTTCACTGAAAGTCAAATGACTGTGTACAGATCACTGAAAGCACAATTCAATGAAAACTCAATTAACTGAAATTTATATATGGCCTTTTCCCCACTGGAGTGTGACCCAGGAGTTAGAATATATAGTAAAGGGGGATGTCGGGGGCACCAACCCCCACTTTGGGGGGTGTGGGGGCATAGCCCCCCCCCACATAGTTTGGATATATATTAAGTTTAGAAAAGATTAATTTATTGAAATTGCAAGCATCAATGTGTATAGTTCAAAATATTTAAAATATATATATATTTGTGCCTGCAATAGCATTGAAATTTGCATTACCACCTGAAGCATGTATAAATATGGTACTTCATATCGTTTTCCACTTTCTTTGCAATCCCCCACCCTGAAAGAGCAAACACTTGTGCCACTGACCAATAAACACTGTGCAAATTCTGATGGATATGAGCATATGAACAACACATTTGTGTATATGTGGAGAAATCTAATGCACATTGTGAGAAGACCATGAACTTCCTGGTATAGCCTACAGGTAGCACTGCATGCACCAAGTATTATCTTTGTAACTTTGTGTTGATATATAGTGAATGTCATGACCCAGACACATGGACTAGATGCAGTTGATTCACCTGCACTGACATGTACCATGCACAAGATTGCCAGAAGGTGCAATCTGCTGCTACCATCAGTTGGCCACCATCAGTTTCATCACTGATGGGACAAACAATAGATGGAAATGCACTGCACCCATTGATAACTAAATGTGCCACTTCCACAGCAGGCCAGTGCATAAGCACATTATGCGGAATGCAACAAGTAGCAGATTTTGCATGCAATAGCAGAGTAGCAAGGTCATACTGTAGGACGTCCTGACTCATCTAGGCAGTGGAAAATGACTATAAGCAGGCCAAACAGTCACTGAATAATGATATGTGTGTGGGAGAGCACAGTGCTGAAGCAGTGCACTGCAGTACCCAGCTGGTTACAGTATGGTGTCAATAGCCAGGGTTCAATTTGCAGCCTGCATCACATGAAAAACATAATAGGAAGGAGACACATGAAGATAAGTTGGTTAGTCATTAAAGTCTCAGTCACTACATAGAGAAATAGCTATGGGGAACAACGTTATTCAGTTACTAGAAAGGCTCACCCAGACTCTGCTACACTTGGCTGTGAGGGAAAGGTTAGTTTGCTTTTTATTTGTTGTATTACTTTATTGCCTTTTTCTATTTTGAATACTGTGATTTGTTTTATTTGCCTTATGTTTTACTTGTATTCTGCTTTTAACTGCATATTAAAACTTGAAAAGAGACCACAGCTCTGTCTCTTGTGAGTCAGGTAGAAATTAGTACAGGTCAATAGAACAGGTCAGTTAAGATTAATTATCTCTGAACTGAGGGGGTGGAGCTAGGAACTAAACCTTCTATTTAAGGGGTAAAATAAAACATTTCAGAGCTTTACTAGAAAGGCTCACCCAGACTCTGTTACATTTTGCTGTGAGGGAAAGGTTAGTTTGCTTTTTATTTGCTGTATTACTTTATTTCCTTTTTCTATTTTGAATAGTGTGATTTGTTTTATTTACCTTGTGTTTTACTGTATTCTGCTTTTAACTGCATATTAAAACTTGAAAAGAGACCACAGCCCTGTCTCTTGTGAGTCAGCTAGAAATTTTTTTCCAACTCTCCCACCCGGTTACTGTAGTGTTCTTAAACACCACTGTCTTTCTAGTTGCCTTCTCCTTATGTTAATTTGACCATATATCTCATTTCCTCTCTGCTTTTATTGGCTTGTGTGAGTAAGCACAAATTTATCATTTTATGAAAGCACTCCCCTTCAACTATTTAAATTTATTGGCGTTCCTACTGTATTCCATAGTACCAGAATACAAAAGTGACCACCCCCTTTCAATCTATCTTGCTGTTTTAAAAATAGTGACTCTCCACTAAAACTTAACTTTTTAGACAGGTAAAACTTAAGTAACCTACTTTCACAACTAACTCATCTAGTGTACACTGCAGTGTTTAGGATAAACCATTTTTTTTCATCTTACCTTTAAGCATCCCTGTGACTAGCACTTGCATTAAAACCTGCTGGAAAGCACTAGAAAGTCTTAAACTGATACAATCACTCACCTATCCCTGTTAATAAGGAGAAATTAATTGTAGACACAAAACAGCCTATATTTTCAAAGTACCTTGCTAAGGTAAGAAAAAGCAGCTCTTGTACTTAAAAAAAAAAAAAAAAAAAAAGCACCAAACCAGGCATGTCCAAGGGTCAGCTTCCAGTGATTTCTCCTGTCCACATGGTGAATCTGGGCATACTGAGGCAATGCAGCAATTGCCTCATGTACACAGACAACCCTCTCCTCCTACCACTCAACATTATAACCTGCAAGAGATACACTTACATAGCCAAACTGGAAGCAAAGCTCTCTCCACCCAAGATTGTACTAGATAGTCAAGAGGAGAAGGTTAACACCCGCACTACACCTCAAGCAACACATAGACCTTATAAACCCACACCACCAACACCCACACATATCAACACTAAACCCACATATGTGGAGGCCCTTAACATTAACCTGCCCAAGCAACAAGGACCTCTGAAGCTGAAACGCAAACACCAATCACAACCAAAGTGTCACATAGCTCACAACACCAGTGTGCCACCCAACAACAGTCCCTAAAGCAAGACAATGTACCCAACACTTTAGTCATAGGTGACTCTATAGTCAAGCATACTGATGTCACACTCACCAGGCTGAACAAAGAGAAAATTACAGTCAGCTGCCAGTTGGGTGCCAGGATCCGCCACATAATGCATGCACTCACTCCACAACAAGTACAAATATGACTCTGTCATTGTCCATGTTGGAGTGAATGACTTGAGATGTACCTCCCTGGACTACATGAAAAGAGACATGGAAGAGCTCTCGGATCATGTGGCCCAGGCAGGTATGACCCTAGCCCTGAGTAGCATCCCGCCTTTGCCCAGAATGATACCTTAGTAATAGGACAAAATGATTGGCTTCAACAATTGGCTAAACTTCTGGTATCATTCAAAGGGGATCCAGTATCTGTCTGCCTGGGCCGACATGATCAACAGACCACAATGCTTTTCCAGAGATGGTCTGCACCTGTCACCACTGGGATCCAGGTTAGTGGCTAAGGCTCTTGCCACCCAATATAGTGCCTTTTTTAGGCAAAGTTCGAAGGACAAAATGACCACTGTAACAGGTAAAAGCATGCAAAATCTTAAGGTAATGCTACTCAATGCAAGAAGTCTAAATCTCAAAATGCACTCTCTCGAGTCACTCCTAAAAATGGAGAACATTGATATCTGTGCAGTAAATGAGACCTGGTTCAAGGCTCCAGAAAGCACCCCTGCAGTACCAGGCTACAACTCTTACCACACTTTTCGGCCACCAAACCAGGACCGAAACACTAAAGGTGGAGGAGTGTCCATATTCACCAAGGATATTCACAACACCAGGCTAGTTGCCCAACACAATGCATCTGAAATTCTCCAGGTGCAACTAACACTAGGTAAGACTGCAATCCAAATTGTAGCTTGCTACAGATCCCCCACCATGCCCCAAGATTCTCACTACACCTTTCTAAACATACTCAAAAATAGTAAGATACACCCAAACACCCTAATACTGGGTGATTTCAAGTACCCTGCCATTAACTTGGAAAACTACTCGTGTGCCAACACCTTTGCCCAACGGTTCTTGGAATTCATAAATTCCAACTCCCTGGATCAACTAATTCTTAGTCCCACCAGGGGCTCCAATATCCTAGACCTGGTCATTACCAACATGGGAAATTGATGTTCCACACCTATGGTCACCCCCTTGATGGTCAGGTCTGATCATAAGCTAATCACCCTTGACATCCACATCCCACCCTCACCCCCCAGTAAGGAAACCTCCATAAAAAACTTCTCCAAAGCCAGCATCATGCTACTCAAGTCAGAAGTGCAAACTTCATGACACTCATGCAGACGGGAACTGAAAGTTCGACTGCTGAATCCAACACTAAGCCACTGTGTGAGCACATCCATTCATGCATGAATCATGCCATCCCCAATAGAACCAAGACACTCTCCTCCAAAAAAGGAAGCCAATCTGGTGGTCCCTTGCCATAAACAAACTTTACAACAAAAGGAAGAAACTGTTGCAATAAAGAGGAAAATACCAGGATGCAAAAAACTCCCTTACCAGCCTCAGTAAGAAGCTGAGTTACCTCATAAAATCCTTGAATGCTAGTTACAAAAATAAAATTGCCAAAGATTCCAAAGACAACCACAAGGCATTCTATAGCTATGTCAAAAATGTAAATGGCAATGCTCAGATCTGCTCTGAGCTACAACAGAATGGC
>NC_056749.1:509714345-509741845 GCF_019279795.1 Protopterus annectens
AAGTAGTGGGTCATAAACCAAAGTTTGGATATAAAAATAAAAAGAATTTAAGAGGCTGTTATGTATTGCAAATAATAATGGCATAACAGAGAATTTAGAACCAGGCTTAACCCAGTGTGGGAAATGTAATGTATGCAGTGTTTTGGCTGCACATAGTGAATTTATTCACTCCACCACTAGGAAGAAGTACTTTTTCAAAATATCAGCAGATTGCAATACAAAGAATTTAATTTATCTTGCTAAATGTAATACCTGCAGCTGTTTTTATGTAGGTGTGATGAACCGTATTCTTCAAGAATGTGTTACGGAACATCTCTTAGCAATTAATAAGTGAGATATAAACAAAAGTACTTTAGCTAAGTATTTAGTATCTTTTGATCAGTCCCATATCTTTAACTTTAAAGTGATAGAGTGTGTGGAATTAGGACCTAGGCTAGGTGATATAAGAAATATTACTGAGCTAAGGGAGCTTAAATGGATTATTGAATTTTAAGCGGATCGGTTCCCTGGCTTAAATGATATAGCATCAATAAAGCCTTACCTCAAAAACAGAAGTTTGAAATAGGAATGTATTTATGTGTGCTTTTAATCATTTTTTTTAATTAGGATTTGATTGAATGATTAATTGGTTAATTGTGTTGTAACTATATAAGCTGAGCTGTGAAGAGTTTATTTTGGTCTGAAGAAACATCATATCAGATGTGAAACTGCTTACCTTTATTAAATTTTGTGTGTTTTATACTTCGGTTGTGTTTCTTCACTACAAATCTATTTTTGCTGTTTGGACTTGTTGTTGCAGTGAAGTTCATCCACAGTTGCCTTCTTTTTACTGTTTTGAACTTTTAACACTGCCATGGCTACTGCTCTTTCTTAGTCTTTTAAAATATTTTTACTTACGTGCTGATCCTGGATGATATCTTCCACACAGGAGATGGTTTGATTCCACTCTGCTTTGCTTCTCTCCTCTACCCTACCCCCATTCCCACACACCCTGACATCACTTACATTATATTGACCTTACCACTCCCTTTCCACATTCTAACATATTGCATAGTAGCCTTCAAACCTCCCAGCTTCAATAACTTAACACTCATCGTAATAAAACCCCTCACCTACCTCATGTCACCTTTCACAGCTTCAGAATGTAACATCTGCTCTGCTTGCTACTACACATAACCTAACTGTTATTAGCATGCCCTTGCATAAATTCTGCTTCTTAGGAGCTCTGACTCTCTTCAGATATAATTGTTGCTCCTCTCTTTCAGGTTGCATTACTACATAATTAGAACCATCTAAGTATATGCTAACATAGAATAATCTCACTCCTGTCACATTTTTTTTTGGGAGGGGGGCTTCATTATTACTCCAGATGTATTCATATTGACACACTTTTACAGATTTCCCTCACAATTGTCTCTAATCTACTTAAAATTAATCATCTCTTTCCCATCATAACCTACCTTTGATAGCATACGGCCACCTAACACTCCATCCAAATTCCACATCTTACCTTCACCACTATTATTTAGCTTTGCTTCTTACTTAAGTTGTATTAATGTAATGCAATATGTACTTCAAAACTACCTGTTATAAAATTGTTGAGCAGCCAGCCTAAATAAAAAAGAACTTAACTAATCTGCATTCTTAATTCATTAAACTGCTACAAGCAGGCAACATTCAAGAAAAGGGAGGCCTAGCACTCAGTGCACAATATTCTTGAACTGTTGCAAACCAGCAGTCTTTCAACCAGAAAGAAAAATCCTTAGGGTAATACATCTAACTCTTAAAACTATGACAAAAAAATTCTAAAAAAAATGCATGCCTCAACATTAACACCATAAACAACAAATGTTCAACCCTTGCAAGCAGGCTTGTGACAGAAAACCACACATTTGGGGAATAACAGAATTGTGGCTAAAGGATAACCATTGTCCTTCCAATACATCACTTCTAACTATACCTAGTCAGTAGACAGAGTCACAGACAAGGTGGCAGGATGGTAATACTTATTAGTAAGAATATTAGATGCAATCAAAAAGGCAAGCCTTGCATCAAATGCAGCAAACCAAAAGCATAATATGATACCAGTACAGCTTGCACTTGGTGGCCATACCAGCTTGCATTTGTGCATAGCTTATTTTATTATTTATTTTATTTTACATTTGTTGACCGGGCTAGTCTAGCTGGATACATATCCTTTTTCAGTAGAGGCCCGGGGAGAAAAGCTCCCAATAATGAGAAAAGTAACACAATACAATTAGATAGAGGTACTACATTATAAAGATAACAAAACAGTAAGACATCAGTATATACATGCTAGTAGAAAAAAATGCTTAAGCTAAGTTGGTGACATGACAAGCTAAGTTGGTAACATGACATGGGTACACATGTGGAGGAAGTAAAATGCTAGATAATAGCTTGTGAGAGAGAAGAGTGTAGGGTACTATGAGACCTATAGGAATTAGTCTGGGTTTGGACATGGGCACAACCAGTGGGACTTTAAATATTCTCTGAGATTATTTTTGAATAGATTGAGTGAAGGCATGAGTCTAAGGTAGTTGGGAAGGGAATTCCATTGCTTTCCAATAGAGTTAGCATAGAGAGCATCGCCACCCATGTTATTAGATTTGATGGTTAATACTTGATTACTGTTTGAAGACCGAAGGGAACTTAAGTTGGTGTATGGGGTCAGGATTTTGCTCAGTGAGGGGGTATTGTCTGGTTGATTAATTATTTTGAATGCTTCCGTGAGTTGATTGAATTTAAGAAGATTGGGCAGTTCTAACCAGCCTAGTTTCTTGAGGTTGAGGCAATGGTGGGTACGATAGGGTGTTCATGTAATGAATCTGGCTATATGGTGGTAGGTGGTAGAAAAGTTATTGAGCTCACGTTTATTGAGGAAGGAAAATATCGGGGAGGCATATAGTAGGGTGGAAAGGAGATGAGTGCGGGCAATGGTTAATTTTGCATGAGGAGTGAGAAAGTTCCTGATTCTGTACATTGAACCTAGTTTCTTGTTAACTGACTTAATGGTTTGGGCAATGTGGATATCAAATTTGAGCTTGTGGTCAATAGTGACACCTAATAGCTTGGTGTGGACGACGGGCTCAATGATGGTGCCATTAAAGGATTCGACAAAAAAGGACCTAGGATTCGCAGGTTGTGGTTCTAGGGGTAAGGGAGTGGTAGACGAGGGGAAAAATAGAAGTAACTTGGTTTTGGTTGTGTTAAGTATGAGTTTCAGGTCAGAGAACCATTTTTCAACTTTGACAAAACATTGTTGGGTGGCTGTTTGGAGTTTCTGGAGAGAGAGATCAGAGCAGATCAGGGTGGAGTCGTCTGTGTATTGTATGCAGGTGGTTCTGGGGATGATTGTGTGAAGATCATTTATAAAAACAGAGAAAAGAAGGGGGCCGAGTATGGAGCCCTGTGGGACACAAATGTTGTTAGGGAGTAGTTGAGATAGACTATTTTGCCATTGGACTGCTTGGTGCCGGCCAGAAAGGTAGTCCTTGAACCAGTTTAGTGCCAAGTTGTCCAGATGAAGGGTTTGCAGGGTGTGGAGTAATAGCTGGTGGTTAACCATGTCAAAAGCTTTTGATAGAGCAAGAAATAGCACAGAGGATATAAGTTTTTTGTTACGGTTGCTATTTATTGAGTCGACAAAGGAGAGGAGGGCAGTAGTAGTACTGTGATGGGGGCGAAAACTGTGCTGGGTAATAGATAGCAGATTATTGATGGTGAGGTGGTGTAGGAGTTGTTTGTGAATACACCGTTCCAAAATTTTTGCTATTGGAGAAAGTATTGCGATAGGCCTATAGTTAGATGTTTCAGTGGAGGAGCCTCCTTTGTGAAGTGGAATGATGTACGAGATTTTCCAAATGGGGGGGACGGTGGCCTCAGTTATGGATCTGTTAATCAAAATTGATATGGGATAGGCAATGACATTAGAGGCTAATTGGAGGTATTCCGCTGGGAGACGATCGGCCGCAAGGGTAGACGGTTTCAGTTTTTTTAGTAGGGTACGAATATAGGAGGTGGATACTGTTTGTAGGTTAAAGGAGAGAGGAGGTGAGTCATGAGGAAGAGTTAAGGATGGGGAGGAAGTGGGTAGATGATTGGCGAGGGACTGGATGGTCTCTGTAAAAAAAATGTTAAAGGAATTGGCTATCTCTTCTGGTTTTTTACTAGTGAGTTTCTCGGGTATTGGGGTAGAAGATTTACCAGGATGGAGGAGGTTGTTAAATCCAGCCCAGAACTTTTTTGGGTTAGTCTGATGTTTGTCCTGGAGGTGACAGAAATACTGTTTTTTATCTCTAGTAATGTCAGATTTTGTGGAGTTTCTGAGCTGTTGGAATTTAATACGATCTAGGGGAGTTTTGGTAGCTCTCCATTTGTTCCAAGCCTGGTCGCGGAGTTTAATTTTTGCTTTGGTTTCTCTTGTTAGCCAGGGAGCTATGCGGTCCTTGGTTCTAATTAGACAATTTGGAGCGTGGGAGTCAAGAATGTTTAGGAAAGTGTCATTGAAGTATGACACGCTCTTGGCTAGGGGAAGAGTAGTTAGGGTTGACCAATTGCAGAATTTTAGTTCAGCTAGGAATAGATCTAGGTTGAACTTTTTCCTGTTTCTGATAAGTTTATGTAGGGGAGGGTTGGAAATACAAAGTTTGTGCTTTATAATGTAAGTGACAAGGTGGTCGCTAAGGTCGTTGGGGAGGGTATCGGTGGTATAATTGTTAGCAACTTTATTGGTGAGAATCCAGTCAATCGTACTCTCCTTTTGCTGTGTATTACCAATTCTGGTAGGAGCTGTGATATTTTGGGAGAAGCCATATAGATTGATTGGGTGGGGATTTGTCTTGGCGGAGCAGTGGGACCAGTTAATGTTGAAGTCCCCTAGTATAATGGTTTCTTGAGGGTAGTTGGCGGCTAACCAACTTAAAGTATGCTCAAGGTTTTCAAGGTTTTTCCCTGGTGGGATATAGATTACTACTAGATTGATATATTTTTGGGAGTTTAGGCAAATCTTTAGTGCAATAAGTTCAATATTAGAGACCTGGGGGGGGGTACAATGTGTTCCTAATGATGTTAAGTCTGTTCTTAAACATTACAGCTATTCCACCGCCCTTTTTGGTTATTCGATCATTCCTTAGGATATTATAGCCAGGTGGAAGAATTTCTTCATCCTTTGTGGCGGGTTTGAGCCATGTTTCTGAGAGACACATGATGTCTGGGGAATGTGTGGCTATCATAGCATGTAAGCTATGTACTTTGTTGTTTATGCTTCTTAGGTTGAGGTGAAAGATGAGGAGGGAGGTATTAGGAGTATGGGGCAGTGTTGAGGTGGCAGGGTCTTGATGAGTGGTGGGGCCTGGATTGGGATGAATATCTCCATGTTGAGTAATACATTGTTTTAGGTGATCTAGGAATTTTTGAAGTTTGTAGAGTATTTTGAGGTTAGATTTATTATTGGGTGATCTAGGGTAGTGGAGGGTTGGTTGTATATGATTAAAGCCTAGAGATTTTGCAGTGTGGGGAGAAGGAACTATAAGGTTAGGTGGAGGGTGTACGTATATGGTAGTGTGGGCCTTGGGGAATGGAATTCCTAATAGTGTTTGGTGTTCATAGCGTGATAAAAGGTAAGGGATGAAAAGGAGTAAAGTTAGTGAAGAGATGAAGGAATACATGGTTTTTACCATGATAGTGAGTAAGTGGTAGTTTGTGGGGTGGGAGGATTAGGAGGGCTTGCTAAGTTTAGGGGGATGGCTGAGTGTGTGAGAGGAGGAGTTATTAATCGGAGGACAGCCGTGAATGGAAGGAAGGGGGGTGGGATGGGCTAGATGTATCTATAAATTTAGAGGTAGTGGGGGCAGGTGGGATATGGGGGCAGGGTGGGGCGCGAAGCAAGCCCGAGCGAAGCGAGGGCGAAGCGGAGCGGGGAATACACCTGCCTGGAGGTTGCAGGGCCTTAGATTCAGTTGGATGGAGGTGTAGGCTTCAAAGGTAGAATAGGACCTTTCTATTTTGAGAACCTGGAGTTTTGGCAGGGTAAGGTTAAATATGCAGTAAATCAGAAAGGTACTGTTGGGTTTCCAGCCTACAGAACTCTAACCTAGCTAGGTATAATTAATATATGGGTATTGCTTTTACCCTAAGAGTCTTTTTTCAGTTCAAACTGATGCAGAGTATTGGATTGTGCATTCGCACCATGGTAGGGTTTGATCAGAGCCGACGCCAGGAACCTAGGAGCCACGCGATGGTTGTTTAGTGGGGGGGGGTTCCCTAAGAGTCTTTTTTCAGTTCAAACTGATGCAGAGTATTGGATTGTGCATTCGCACCGTGGTAGGGTTTATTCAGAGCCGACGCCAGGAACCTAGGAGCCACGCGATGGTTGTTTAGTGGGGGGGGGGGTTCCTGTAGCATCTTTTATTAGGCTTGTAAGCATGTACGAGAATGTTTCACTGGAGCCATCCATGTTCTTGTGTGAAGTGCACCATTGTTTCCTTTGAGACAGCAGGAAAACCTACCCAGTATCTCTTGTCCAACCTTCCCTTATGACTGTGAGTTCCACAACTTATATCTTCCCATCCTCAGTAACCATATTACAGCAACTAATACAGGCTGTATTTGTTAATGGGGTATCATACAAACACAATACCAATGGGCAGCATTAATATTAATGATAGAACTACTCCCATTCATGCTGTTAATAAAATCATTCTATTCCATAGTCTAGAACCTACCAGATCCAACCAACTTCATTCTTAGCTTTGTAATAATCATCTTAAAAGTAAAATACATAGAAGTCAATATACTACATAATAATCTAAATTATTACTGTCCAGTGCCTTCTGCTCCATCCTTTAAAGCAGTAAGAAACCCCTTGTAATCTCTTCTACTGACCTTTCTCAGAAACTTAACACAAACTACTGCATGAAAACCTATGAACTGTTGATTGGTCCACTAATTACAACTGTATAGAACAAACATAGCTTTTGCCAACTTCTTGGAAACTTCGAGTCAAATTCAAGCCTCTATCTTACAACATTAAAAAGGGGATTAAGGGGAAGAAATGCCCTTAGCATTCTCAGCAACTAAAACTACTACTTAAATCCAGTAATTCAACTTGGAATGAATTGGAACAGCAAACATTAAGCAACCATCAACATGAAAGATACAAGTTCTTCAAGTAACAGGCAAGAACTGCCATCAGTACAGCAGAGGCCTCATTTCTCAGAGACAGACAGACTGTACTAGCCTCTAGCGCAAAAGGCTTACGTAAAGAGTTAAAATCTTTAACAGGCAGCATCACTCCTCACTCCACACAATCTGTGAGTAACAGAACAGGAAGCTTTAACTTTGTCAATGACTACATAAACTTCCTACACAAACTAAATCTTTTGCTTATAACAATTGTCTGACTGTAGCACAATTAATTACTAAGGCAATATTGATGTCATAATGAAAATACACGAAAAACTTGAAACATGAAAACACAAAAATATTGGTATGTTTACTCTTGCAGATTTTCATGGGCGGCCACAGTGGTGCAACGTTTAGTGTTGTCACTTCACAGCAAGAGGTTTCCTGGTTCAATCCTCGGCTGGGGTGCCTTCTGTGTGGAGTCTGCATGTCATCTCTGTGGTTGTGTGGGTTTCCTCTGGGTGCTCCGGTTTCCTCCCACATCCCAAAGACATGCTGTAGGTGGATTGGACACACTAAATTTGCCCTAGGCATGACTGCATGTGTGTGTGTGTCTTCTCTGGAAGGTTGGGCACCGGGCTGGCAACTCGACACTGTAAAACTCCACTGCCAATCATGAGTGGACATGTGATCCGCTGTGGCGACCCCTAACCGGGAAAAGCCGAAAGAAGAAGAAGAAGAAGATTCTTGCAGATTTTCATCTGGTTTTTTACAGAGATGTATTTCTTTAATGATATATACACACAGAGATATACATTTGTGATCATCTATAACACGTCATCACACCATTATGCCATAGTTTTATATAGCTGCCTTTCTGTTTACAGATAGTTTATTCCATCTCTTACCTTATGGTTATATATAGATAGATACATATTTGTACTTACATGCATGTTTCTTCTTATATTGACTTGCATTTATGCAATATTTATCTACTATGTTTTTTAAACCTATTTTGATAAGATTTTAAAAAGCTATATATAAACATATTAATAAAAACCTGGCCTTCTTGTCATCACCTGGTCTACCCACTCAGCCAGCTTGTCAGGCCTATGTTTCTGTAGGTCATTGTACCTGTGGTGGCACTGGATGCCAGGGTGGGTGATTCCTATCTGGGATGTAGGTGTTCATCCAGCTCTTGGCAGATGTCTATTATTTTCCACTCCATGCTGCATACAGATGACTCATTTATCTCCCAGTACAAATCTCTAAGAAGGTAGATCATAATTTTGGTCTCCTTGTCAGACTAGCTTAGAGCTTGCCCTTGTGCCTTCAAAGCTCTTGTCATCTTTCAAAGTCCAAGTGACAGAATGAAGAATGTAAGTACAGGGCTGTGGTTCAGTTTCAGAACCACACCCTCTGGGGTATGACATAACCATAACCAAACCCAGCTACCATATGAGGGCTTAGATCTGTTTCTGCTTCTGTGCTTTACTGTTATCTTTGTTTGCACAAAAAAATGAATTCCATGCATTAACTATTTTTATCAGCATGCATTTGTCATGATTACATCAGTAGAAATCATTTTTTTTCTTTACTGTATAAATGAATCTTTTGTGTAGGTCATTATAAAGTTATATTAGCTAGTTCATGATCTGAGATGTTGAGGTTTGTCAGATTATACAGGATGGACATGGATTTTCTTTATGATCAACTCAGCTGAATCCAACTCCATCTTCCCTTATCTAATCATATGGATAAAAGGGAATATTAGGGATTTATAGCATTCATTCAGACAGCTGAGGTCTGCTGAAGTCTCCACAGTTCAGAGCAATACATTCACAACTACTGGGGGCCTAATTATAAAGATTTGTTGATTTACATACTCACTTAGGAATACGAGTCATACAAATAGCATAAGCAAACATAATTTGGATACAACATGCATAAATGACCATGAATTTACACAAATAGGTTTAAGACCAGCAAATTAAATTGTAATCACTCACAATAGTTGGCAAATGGTTAAGGAAACTGAATTAACCAAGTAAGAAATAAATCAGAAAATGTTAGAAATTATTTGGAAGCAGTTCATATTGATGATAGATAGTGCTTACTTAGAGAATTGTGTCTTCTATTGATCTGACGATGATGCAGATGATTCATGTATATACTGATGAAATGAGTCATTTATGATTGGAAATTCATGACAGAGGCAAAGGAAGCATATACAAAAGTGGTGATAATGGCAATGTGAAAAATATTTTGGAAATGTATTTTGGTGGCATTTATTGATTATACTATATAGCATATAAGTGCATACCTGGAAATGATTGTTGTCTGACGTACTGCTTTTACAAGATACATGCTGCTTTACTGGGAGATTTTTGACAGTCAGTCCCAAATGAAAAATGGCATCAGGAATACAGCTTGCAGTATGAAAATGCTGATGATGCTGCACTAATTATTACAACAAAAGTTTAACTTGCTGGATTAGGACTCTCTATGTGCATATAGATATGGGCATTTCGTTACCATACCTGGTTTTCTATGCAGATCTTTAGTTTATCTGTGATTAAAGCAAGCATGATTGTTATTTGTGCAATGAGGAGGAACCACAATTTCAGTATCTGACTTTGGCATATTGTTTTAGATAAACGAATAATGCAGCATCAGGGATTCAGATAAAGAAGACAGCTTTAGCCATGAGGAGAATTGCATCCTCATGGCAGCACTTGAAAAGACATTTCTGAAAAAGCTGAGAGACCAAAGGCTTTGGAATGAAGTGGTCATGGATTTGCATGTTGTTGCTAGAAGGAATCATACATTAACACAGTGCAAGGAGTGGGTCAGTGATATGTCAGGACATGCAAGAGCAAAGGTGAGGCAGAATAGATTTGCCCACTGCATTATAGTGGGGCTCAAACATGAGGCAGAATAGAATTGCCCACTGCATTATAGTGGGGCTCAAATGTGAGGCAGAATAGAATTGCCCACTGCATTATAGAATGAAGTGGTCATGGATTTGCATGTTGTTGCTAGAAGGAATCATACATTAACACAGTGCAAGGAGTGGGTCAGTGATATATCAGGACATGCAAGAGCAAAGGTGAGGCAGAATAGAATTGCCCACTGCATTATAGTGGGGCTCAAATGTGAGGCAGAATAGAATTGCCCACTGCATTATAGTGGAGCTCAAACGTCAGGCAGAATAGAATTGCCTACTGCATTATAGTGGGGCTCTAATGTGAGGCAGAACAGAGTTGCCCACTGCATTATAGTGGGGCTCAAACATGTTTTCCTTTATCTCCTGATGAAGAGTGCCTCCTCTTTATTCATGAGGATGGCTGTCACGAAGATGATGATGGCACTGGCATAATCAGAGGTGATGCATACACTGGCTATTACCTACGTCTGCAATATCAAAAGACATCTGCTCAGAAAGTATGATTGACAAAAGTAACATATTTATATAAAGAACTAAATGGAATGATTACACCGAGCACGTGGCAATTACTATCAACATGTGAACTCTTCACTTCTGCACAGAGTGAGCATGGAAAGTATCCTTCCCACCTCATTACACAGCATACCATAGTGTACTCCTGTTCCTGAGTAAAAATGTATTCAATTAATCCTTTACAGAGTCAGCAGCAAAAACAAGCAGTTCCACTATACCAATAAATTTAGAGGATAACAGCAACAGAATGGCCGCTGATGATAACATAGTTATATTTGTGAGACAGCCTGAGGAAGGTGACTCACAATCGCCAAGTTTAATGGCAGGATCTCACACCCCATAACATGTTAGCAACTCTGCAGGAAGTGCATCACAAAGTGAAGTGCATGGTGACATTACATCCAGGTTACACAAGAAGAATATTCATGCCCCTTCTAAAAGTCACTGTAAACCCACAGGAACAGCGTATGAATGATGGCAGAAATAATGTAGTAGTAGTAGTTGTGACCACAGTGATATTTTTACAAAGGGGTGCCAGGTAAAGACACATGTCACAGCTACCTCAGGAAATACATAAACCACTGGCTGCCCAACAGCAAATGTGCCGTGACATTGTTGAGGGTCAGTTCACTGCACAGAGTATCAGGCAGAAATAGTCCTTCAGGGTGTACAGAGGGTTTCCAACACTACATGGATAGACAGTAGGGATAATGCCAAGATCACATGATCCATAGTATGGTGGCATACCGTACATCTATATCTGCCTCTGTTCATACATCAATGAGGACTTTCCAAACTCAAACTGGAGTCATTTTTGGAAGGGGCAGAGGACAGAGTACTGTCCAGACACATGGGTGTGTATAACATTCAACTACATGTGCTTTAAAAGAAGGTAGTGCAAATAATAAGGGGCAAGAAGCAGTACAGATTTCATGTGGGACACATCAGCAGTCATCTAGACATAACAGAACCTCTCAATGGCTGTCCCAGTCACACTGCACTCTGAGATCCATGTCAGTAGGATCACCTTCATCAAATAGGTCATGACATCCCAGCAAGTCATTTTCCAGTGCTCATAACAGCCCCTCCGTAAGATCACATGCATGTTTATTTAACCTATATTTAGGAGTTGTCATGTGTGACACATTTGACCTTGACCTACTGTGATTCAAGCTACACATTTCCAGAACTTATCATTTTTACACAGAGATGTCAATATTTAACTTGAAAGGCAATGGGTTATTAAATAAAACAAAAGGCAGAATATAGCCCAGTATTGCTTACAATTTTAGGAAATTTCTGGAAAGAATGATTTACATCTTAAGATTAAGATTGCACTGACTTATACCATTAATGGTCATTACATTATGAATGTTACACTTGACAATTACCAAGAATATAAAAGAAGTACTACATGCTATGAAGAGAAACACTCCTTAAAACAAAACAAACAAAAAAAAACATGAGTATCCTACCATCTAAAGTAGCATTGCTGTTTCTTCACCATCAACACTGCACAAAGGATGAGTTATGTTTGAGACCACAACTTATCGTGTATGAGAAAATAAAATAATCTGATGTGCAGGACCATAACAGACAATGGTAAGTCATTTCAAATATAAATTGAGTAACATTGCACAGTACAAAAAAAGTGATACATTTTTCATCCAAATGGAAGCCATGAATTCGTACTAAATGCTGAAATGACACTTTTTATTGAATCTGCTACTTTAGGAGATTCAGTAAGTGCATATTTAAGTACAACACCTAAGTATAATTTCTTGTGCAAAAAGTAAAAATGTAATTATTCCTTATATGATGCCTTACAACATCACTGAACAGGTGTCAGCGAGTACTCAGGTATGACTTTTATAAACAAAATTAGAGTACCTTTTCTGAAATAAAAAAATGTAAAGAAAAGATGGACAGCCTGATGAACAGTAAAGGTAGACCATGTACCACACAGCAGAGCATATACATATCACTGCATGAATCAGTTTTTATAAGAAAACAACACTAACTTGAATGTCATAAATGTCATGTTCTATTGTTATGGACAAGATATTACCTCTTTACCTGCGCAATCTTATTTCATGCACGAGCCTGCCTCATGAGGTAACTTACTACTGCTAAAGGTTGGCAATAGTCATAGTAGGACTGGAACTGGAAGCTGCAGTAATAACATGGATCGCTTCATCAGCAGACCAGTGCATGATCATGTTATGCAGAATGCAACACTCAGTAAACGTCTTCCATGCTGTAGCTCAGTCATACTAAAGGGCACCCCCAGACTCTTGTCTATATTACATAATAAAACTTTAAAAAGATCGAACATCATATGGTCGAAACCATATGATCGAACTTTTAAAAGTTCGAAAATGTAATAAAAAAATAAACCAAAGGAAAAAACCTACCTGCACAGTTTAAGTAGGGGGGCAAGCCCCACTGCACCCCTCATGTAGGGGGCTGGACCCCCACACACCCCCGGTCTTTAAATATACCAACTCTGAGATTGCATAGCAGTGCAGAAAAGGGAAATCTTCCCATTATGCACTGTACGGAGATCTCCAGTGAAAGGATCGAACTTTTAAAAGTTTGATCTTATGTTGTTGACCATATGACGTTCGAACTTTTAAGAGTTTGACAACGTGATATAGATCCCCAGATGCATCCAGGTATCTAAATCCACTTTTCAGTATATCGAAGACTCTGTCAATGGCAATACGAGTTTATGACAGAGCTGTATTAAAATTATCTTCCAAAGGTCCATTTGTGTGTTTCACTGGTGTCATGAGCCATGGCGCCAGCAGATATCCAGCATCACAACAAAAAAGACAGAGTAAGGGGTGGGAGAGACAAAACAAAGAAAAATTGATTTAGCATTAAGTAATACATTTTACTAAGAATAACCACTTAAATGACCCCTGAGCATCATACTATGCAGGAAGAGGTGGTAGAGTGACCTGGTGTGCCAGATATGAGAATCATGTCCACTTCCAGAATGCAGGGCAGATATGTTAGTGATGCACCCTCATGCATCACATGCTACCTGGAAGTTAATGGAATGGTAGCCATTCCTACTGTGGTACCACTCACCATATGAAGCAGGTAAGGCCCTAATTGCAACATGGGTGCAATCTATCACACTGAGAAGCTCCAGGAAAAGTCACCCATAAAAGCCACACATACTCCCAGCTCAGCCTGGTGGTGACACCAGGAAATAGATGTTTTGATCCGCAGGTGCCAAGAGTACATCCAGGAACTTCTGCAGTATCCTCAAGGCAGAAGCCAGTGAGATCCTCACTGTGTCTCCACTCTGTCCCAGGAAGGTTCTTGGGGCGAGTATAGAAAGGGCTATGCATACCTTGGTATCCACAGGGACAAAAAGGCCATGCATCCTCCAATTACCTCAGTGGTAGCCATACATACTCACTAAAACTCTTACAATAACCAATCCCTCTTAAAATCTGTCAAGTATCTCCTGATTATCAAATTTATGATGAGTTTCTCTCTGTCTATATCTCTGCCTGCTTGGCTGGTGAATACCACTGCGTTTAAGCATTTTGGCTCAAAATAGGAAAGAGCAAGGCTGACCTCAAAGGAAAACATCTTTAAGGATTGCAGCATAGATATAACAGGTGTGATTCTGCCTTTTATAAAGAACCTGCTCACTGCACAGAAACACATCAAATTATGACTATGAATCACAAACAGGCAGGAGAAAGACTTATTAGCATACTAAGATTTATATCATTTCTAATTTACATATCATTATTTGTTAATTTTGCTTAAGTTTATTTGTAGCCAAAACACATTACTGTAAACAATTTCTATGAATTGTGCCTTTGCTGCACAAAAGCACAAACAAAATACTCCCCAATTTGTTCTCCAGGACATGTTATCATAACTAAAGAAACTGTCACAGTAATACTTAGTTTCTAAATTTACTGCAAACATTGTATGACAATCAATGGCATTTTGTGTTGCAGATTAAAAAATAAGAAATTACAGAGTGTTGACACCAAAAGTAAACTAACAATAGTATTTGCAGTAAACCATCAAAACATTCATTCTGGGATAAATGCTGTGTGTGTAGCAGATTACAGCATAGTATAATACACATACATCTTTTGAAATATATATTTTATTATAACTCGTTTAAGCATAAGTAAACAGTCTAGCAGTTTATTTGCCTGGCATGCAGATAATATATAATGATTGAGGCCATAGGAAAACATGCAGATAATTCAATATACAATACTGTATGTGCATATACCGAAAAATACTGAAACAAAACTGGAAGAGGTTTTGCATTTGTTTTTGTGTTTTATTATTGTCATCACAGAAAATAAATGCTTGACCTTTTGCTGGTCTAGGTTTGTGCTTTATCATTCTTCATGCAACTACTGAATTATTGATTCTCAGCAGATCTAAATTGCACTATTTCCACAGGTTTATTTCATTTTACAGTTCTGTTCATAAAATATGTGTATAAAACATCTGCTCTGTTTCCCTTTTTTCGCAAAATGTATGTTGTAGAAACCACCATGGCAACAGTGCTATGTTATATATTTGTGATCTGTAGACTTAGTATGGAGGAGTGGAATATTTCAAAAGAGACTTCAAAATAGGACGTTAATGATCTGAAATATTTAAATGATCATAAGTGTGCAGAACTGTAAGTATTATGCACATTATGTGTCTACATTTACTTTATATAAAAACAACCAGTGCATTATATTTGAGTGTGTGCTATGAAAACTAGCTGTGAAATACCTAACTATTGTGACTTATTTTATTTCCAGCAAAATAACAATCTTAAATAAAAAATAAGTAACACTATAGTAATCTTTGTAACCATATTATTAATGAAAATTGAGTTAATGAGTAGCTTACATTATTTATGTTGTTCCTATTTATACTTTAATGTTACAAATCAGGCAATTTCTTGTGTACTTTAACATGACCATGAGACATCAGAGTGTGCTTTTTGTTGTCTGCCATCTTGTGGTTGTAGTGTTTTCTGCTAGAAAGACTCAGTTTTGCACTGGCTACTTCTGAATCATTGACTTTTTATTTGATTTTTTTTTTTTGTGATTTTGTACAAACTGATAAGTAACTTGCAAAAGATATAGCATTTGCAATATTAATATTGAAGAGTTGCTGTTATTTCTTAAGATTTTACTTAAGAGGAAACATTTCTGTAGAAATCTTCTATACTGCCAAGCACTATCTACAGTGATGATTGGGTTACACTTTATTAAAGATGATTTAAAGAGGGATGAGGAAACTGAGTGCAGGAAATGAGCTTTTATATCAGCAGTATTATGCAGTTGCTTTTAGTTTGTCATTCTAACTGCATTCTGCAGAATTACCTGCTTTCAGATTGCAAAAATCGAAACGATATATAATAATGAAACAAGGCAGTAGACAGAAGGTCATTAACAAAGTAACATGCTATTCATTATTTATTTTTATTGTATTTTACTGTTGCATTTCTTATTTACTCAGACCAAAAGTATTTTACATACTGTTAAGTGAAAAAGCATCATCTGTAGCAACATCAACATATTTTGTATTTTTACTAAAATCCATTTTGTAAGCCGCGGTGGTGCAGCGGTAGTGTTGCCTCACAGCAAGAGGTTCTCCCATTTGATTCTTGGCTGGAGCACCTTCCGTGTGGGGTCTGCATGTCCTCCCAACAGTAGAGTGGTGTTCAAAAGACATGCATAGAATGGGCGTGCGTTCGTTGAAGGTCGAGCGTCAAGCTGGCACCCATAAGAAAATCTACTGCCAATCATTAGTGGACCGGAGTTCCTCTGTGGTAACCCCTAACTGGGAAAAAGCTGAAAGAAGAACAACTAAATGATCCATTTACTATAGCTACTGTAGAGACATGACTAGCTTATTTATTTTGTCTATAAAGTGCATTTTCAAACTCCTTTAAAATAACTGCCTGAAATAAGAAGACTGTCCAGGTAATGAACAGTGCTATTATAACGGGCTGATAATGTTAAGGACTATGAGAATAATGGAATCAAATATAAGTGTAACAGAAACAGCAGAAGTGACGGCATGGTGTAAAAATGCAAATAAGAATATGAGGCTGCCACATGAGAGAGGCAAGGTAATAGGGTGAAAGGAATGCAAACGTTGGCTTTATTGATACAAGCAGGGAGTACATGCCAGACATTTTACCTAAGAAAAATCATTATGGAAATGGAAATATAACTCATCGTGACAAATGCCATACCCATTTGTATTTGTTTTTATAGACTACTGAGACCAAATAGCACCTAGAGAATGGGTGCCACAACTCAAAGCAGTTAACATAATTACCTCACAGCACTCAGTAAGAGATGCTCATAGGTAACTGCTAGGCATGTGGTCAGGGAGACCATTAAGGAACCAAACCCAGTTTCCAAAATGCTTAATCCACAGCAGCACTAACACTCATTTATCAATCTTTATGTATTCTGAGTATAATCACTTTATTTTTGTGAAACATCAGTGGGTTCTGTGGTTTCTTATCAGATCCCAAATGCATGCAGGCAAGTGAAATGCTGGCACTCCAAATTGTTTGAAATAAGGAGTACAGTGTACATATATGCAAGTTGTGTGCATGCATGCATGAGTGTGTGTGTGTGTGTGTGTGTGTGTGTGTGTGTGTGTGTGTGTGTGTGTGTGTGTGTGTGTGTGTTTGTGTGTGTGTGTGTTTTATTTGTAAGAGTTGAACCCTCATTTCTGACCAGCACTAAGTGAGATCCTCATCCTTTCAGAGCCATAAATATAGTAACTGGAGTGCTTTATTTTACTCTTAAGCCCTAATTTGGTCCATAAATGCCTTGGAAGCACCCACTGATTAGTCTAAAATGGGTGCATGTGAGAAAGGACCACTCACTTCCATACTAATTTACAGTACTCTATCCCCCTGAGCCATTTTTCTTCTTGGTTGACAACAAGGAAAGACAAGCAAGCCAGTGTCTCATCATTCATTCCTGCCACCAGCTTCTTCCAATATCTGGGACACTGGTTTGAACCCAGGTCACCTAGGTGGTATTCAGGGCTCAGTTTTTCCACACAATGTTGTTGTCTTTTGGCTTTCCCCGGTTAGGGGTCGCCGCAGCGGAACTCCGGTCCACTAATGATTGGCAGTAGATTTTCACGAACGCCGAGGTGCCAGCTCGATGTTCAACCTTCAGCGAAGGCATCCCCATTTACTCATGTCTTTCGAACACCCACTCAACCACAGGGAGGACATGCAGACTCCACACAGAAGGCACTCCCTGCACTCTAGCCGAGAATCGATCGGGAGAACGTCTTGCTGTGAGGCAACAAATAATGTTAATAATATAAATGAAAACACAAAATTCACGAACTGCACCAAACTGTTTAATGAAGAGCTGAAAGGCTCCCAAATATTAAGTGCATTTACGCATGTCTTTCGAACACCCACCCAGCCGCGGGGAGGACATGCAGACTCCACACAGAAGGCACTCCCTGCATTCTAGCCGAGAATCGAACGGGAGAACGTCTTGCTGTGAGGCAACAAATAATGTTAATAATATAAATGAAAACACAAAATTCACGAACTGCACCAAACTGTTTAATGAAGAGCTGAAAGGCTCCCAAATACTAAGTGCATTTACGCATGTCTTTCGAACACCCACCCAGCCGCGGGGAGGACATGCAGACTCCACACAGAAGGCACTCCCTGCATTCTAGCCGAGAATCGAATGGGAGAACCTCTTGCTGTGAGGCAACAAATAATGTTATTAGTATCTTGTACTAGACTGGTGCCCCATATAAAACTGGTTTCTGAATTGCATTTTATTCATCTGCTTTTACTGTATTTGTGCTTCTTCCTACCTTATTACTTTATTTTGTTTTTGCTGCCTGTTCTTAAAAGTACTTAATTGCATTTATTCTGCTGCATTTATTACTGCTTGTTAGTAGCCTGATCAAATTGTAACTGTTATTCTAAGCCTTTGGTTTAAGCACTTGGCCTTCAGACCAGTTGTTTTACATTAAGAAGGTTTGTGGTCTGCACTGTTGTGGCAGGACAGGTAGCTTACATCCTTCTAAGTTGGGAGCTGCTGATTGAAGGCTTACTGTCTGTTATTCTAAAAGTGATTTAGTTCTGGTTTAAGCACCTGGGCACTGGTCTGCACTCTTGTGGAAGGAGAGGATAGATTCTGCAGTTCTGAGCTGGGAGTTTCTGGTTAAAGGCTTATTGTGCCTGCCTATTTGAACTGTTTCTTTCTGAAATTGGTACGCCTTGTTTGCTGTAGCATAGACTAGATTCAGACCTTCTGAATCTAGCTTTGTTTGTATAACTTGAGCACTAATCAAGGCCATCATTTTTTGGAGAAGGAAACCCTGCATCCTAGTGGCAGCAGTGTGCAGTTAAAACTTGTCTGTTCGAAGACTGCTGGAACAGGGCTCCGTTTTTAGCTTTTTATTGGTTAATTGGTTAATTTGTTTAAATCAGTTTGCTCATTTGCTACTGTTATATTAATAAAAATACACTTTATGCATCGCCGCTTAGCTAGGGTTATACTATTCCTGGCACCATAAAGTCTGCTCTTCAAATTTTCCCTTAGAACTAACCATTTTTTTAGTTTTAGCACTCAAATCTGTTTCTTTGAGCTCAGCACTTGTTCAGAACTCATTGTAAGCACTAAATAAGCTACAAGTTACTACAGCACTCAACGTTCCTCACTTGTCTAGAGGAAAACAAATATAATAAATAAGCACCTATCCATGCATGTCTAAGGGTCAGCTCCTGGTGTTTTCTCCTGTCTACCTGATGAATCTGGGCATCGTGTGGCAATGCAGCAATTGCCTCATGCACAAAGACAACCCTCTCCTCCTACCACCGAACACTACAACCTGTGAGACATGCACTAATATAGCCAAACCAGAGGCAAAGCTTTCTTCACCCAAGACTGGACTAGACAGTCAAGAGGAGAATGTAAACACTTGCAGCACACCACACTCATCACATAGCCCCTCAAAACCTACACCACCAAAGCACACACATAGAAACACAAAACATGCCTACATTCATGGAGGCTTTCAATAAAAATCTGCTCAAGCAGCAGAGACCTCCAAAGCAGAAATGCAAGCAACCTCCACCCCCCCCCCCAACACAACCCAAATGACACATAGCCAACAAACTCAGTGTGCCACTCAACCACAGCTCATAAGACATAACAACGTGCCCATCACTCTAGTCATAGGTGACTCTATAGTCAGGCACACTAATGTTCCACTCACCAGGCTAAATAAGAAGAAAGTTACTGTCAGCTGCCTGTCAGGTGCCAGGATCTGCCACATAATGCATGCACTCAGTTCATTCCACAACAAGTACAAATATGACCCTGTCATTGTCCATGTTGGTGTGAATTACCTGAGATGTACCTCCCTGGACTACATAAAAAGAGACATGGAGGAGCACTCCAATTTTGTAGCCCAGGCAGGTATGACCATAACCCTGAGTAGCATCCTGCCATCATCCAGAATGATACTACAGTACAAGGGACAAAATGATTGACTTCAACAATTGGCTAAGCTTCTGGTGTCATTCTAAGGGAATCCGGTATCTGTCTGTCTGGTATGAGATGATTGACAGACCACGATGCTTTGCCAGAGATGGCCTGCACCTGTCACCCTTGGGATTCTGGATACTGGCTAAATGTCTTTCCACCCCTATAGTGCCTCTTTAGACAAGGTTCAAATGACAAACTCACCACCCTAACAGGTAGAAGCAAGCAAAATTGGAGGGTAATGCTACTTAATGCTAGAAGTCTAAACCTCAAAATGCAATCACACGAGGCACTCCTTAAAATAGGGAACATCGACATCTGTGCAGTGACAGAGACCTGGTTCAAAGCTCCAGGGAGCACCCCTGCATTACCAGGCTATAATTCATACCACACCTTTCGGCCACCTAACCTGGACTGAAACACTACAGGTGGAGGCATGTCCATAATCATTAAGGATATCTTCACCTCCAGGCAAGTTGCTCAGCATAATGCATCTGAGATTATCCAAGTGCAACTAACTCTGGGAAAGACCACAATACAAATTGTAACTTGCTACAGATCCCCCACCATGCCCCAGGATTCCCAGTCCTCATTTCTTGATACACTGAAAAATATTAGGGTACAACCCAACATCCTAAAAATGGGTGATTTCAACTACCCCACAATTAACTGGGAAAACTACTCAAGTACCAACACTTTTGCTCAACGTTTTCTGGAATTCATAAATTCCCGTGCCTTGGATCAATTTATCCACACCCCCATCAAAGACATCAATATCCTAGACCTGGTCATTACCAACATGGGCGACCAGTATTCCACACCAGAGGTCAATTCCTCGTTGGTCAGATCCGACCACAAGCTTATCACCCTAGACATCCACATCCCACCCCCATTAGGGAAACCACCATAAAAAATGTCTCCAAAGCCAATTCCATGCTTCTCAATACAGAAATGGCAAACTTCATGACACCCATGCAGACGGACAATAGAGGTATGACTGTTGAATCCTACACAAATGTACCTTATAAGCGCTTACACAAGTGCATGGATCTTGCTATCCCTAACAGAACCAAGATGCTATCCTCCAAAAAAAGAAGCCAATCTGGTGGTCCCCTGCCATAAACAAACTCAACAACAGAAGAAAGAAACTGTTGTAAAAAAGAGTAAAACCCCATGATTGGAGGAACTCCCTGGTCAGCCTCAGTAAGAAGCTGAGATCCCTCATAAAATCCTCCAAAGCTAGTGACAAAAACAAAATTGCCACTGATTCTAAAGACACCCACAAAGCATTTTATAGCTATGTCAAGAATCTCAATGGTAACACTCAGATCTGCTCTGAGTTACAGCACAATGGCCCTAAATATACAGAACCAACAAATATTGCCAACATCCTGGCAGATAGGTTCAGTACTAACTTTACTCCACTCTCACCCCTAAAGGGCCCATCTCTATACTGGAAGAATGCAAGGTTCCTGTAATCACTGCTGCACAGGTAAAAAACACACTCTACAAAGCCAAGACCACAGCATCCATGGGACCTGACAACATCCCAGGCTGCATTCTAAATGAACTACAGAATGAACTGGCACCCCACCTAAGTACCATGTTCAATCATAGTCTCACCTTAGGTTTTGTGCCCACTGAATGGCGCACAGCGACAGTTATCCCAGTCCACAAAGGGGGAGCCACCCCGGGAACTATCGTCCCATTTAGCCTGATGAGCCTGGTCTGCAAGGCCATGGAACATATCATCATGGATCTTATAAACAAAGACATTGGTAATCTCTAAACTATGGACCCCACCCAGTTCAGGTTTGTAAAAGGCAGATCATGTCTCCTAAACCTGATGGACTTCTTTGAAGCAGTCACCAAAGCCATAGACGAGGGTAAGGTGGTTCCCACAGCCTATCTAGATCTTGCCAAGGCTTTCGACACCAACCCCACTCTGGAATTATAGATAAACTCACTAAACTAGGTATAAATCCTTATGTCACAAAATGAGTTGCCAGCTCACTGACAGCACCCACACTGTGAAAGTAGCAGACTCCAAATCCAACTTCAGACCAGTGACAAGTGGAGTACCACAGGGTTCAGTCCTTAGTCCTCTCCTGTTTGGTATCTACTTCTTTGAAGTACAAACTAACACAGAAGGTCTTTGGCTAATAAATTTGCAGATGACTGCAAACTAGGAGCCAGAATCGAAACTCCTAATGATGTAGGCATCCTACAAAAGGGCCTCACTGAGACAGATGCCTGGTGTCAAAGCCATGGCCTCAAGCTCAATGCCAAAAAGTGCATTGTCATCCCCTTTGGTAAAAACTCTGTACCCATGAACTACCACATAGACGGTAGTCTACTTAACACCAAAAGTATGATAAGAGACCTTGGGACACAGATAGACAGTAGTCTCTCCTTTAATAATCACATCACCACAGTAGTCAGGAAATCCTTCTACATGGCACACTACATCAGAAACGGTTTCTCATCCAGGAAAAAAGATGTCATTGTTCCCCTCTACTCTTCACTCATTAGACCCCTTATAGAGTACAAATGCTCCTTTTGGTATGTACCTCACAAGACATCTACAACAACAGGAAAGGCCACAGAAATACTTCACAAAGAGGACTACCAGCCTAAACAGATGTCTTACATAGACCATCTCAAAAAACTCCAGCTTTACTCCATTGCATATCGCCTACTCAAAGGCAATCTCTGCCTAACATACAAAGCTATATCAAACCCAGAGCTGTTGGACATGCTCCACTTAAAAAAATCCCAATCCCTCCCAGCTATATGCTCTAGTTACCTAAACCACAATAAACAAAACATGCTGGAAGGATAGATTCCTGTCCCAGAAACTTCCCATGCTCTGAAACAAACTACGTATCTATATCAAACATAGCTCCTCATTAGCACTCTTTAAGAATAATCTTGATGATTGGATGGGATCACTTCTGTGGCTCTGCTCGAAATAAAAAAAATAATTTTCTTGGGTGGTGAAAGCCAGGGTACCTTTTTGGCTAGGCTTATATAGGCCCTAGGGCCAATACCCTAGTACCTACCTATGAACCTATAAACATACATTGCTTGCTTGGAAAAATATGTCTCACATGTGATCCTTACTAGAATAAAGAACATATCACAAACTGAAAAAATGTATGAACTTAATTCTATTATTCCTATTGTAGGACATCACTTACTATTCTAAAGGTTTGTTTAATGATAAATTAACTTTATTTAAAAATTATGTAGTCATCCCCTGGAAACAGCAGGTGTCTAGCTTGTTTAGATTGCCTTGCCTTAGGTTGGTATATATTGGACAGGCATAAAGGAGGGTGGAGATAAGGTGGGAATTTGCTACTGAAATCTTTGCTGCTTTGGTGAGAAGTTGCTTATTTCTGTATAACGCTCCTAGTTTTTTGTGAACTTTTTTATGGTCATGGATATGTGAATGTCAAATTTCAGTTTATTGTCTATTTCCACTCCTAGCAATTTGGTGTGTTCAGTTGGGTATATAGTGGTGTTGTCTTTTGCTGTGATGTTAAAGTGAGAGTTGTTTTGAGTATGTTTGGTGGGTTGAAAGATGAGTAGTTTAGTTTTGTTTGGGTTGTGTATTAATTGGGCATCGGATAACCAAGTTTCAACAGAGGAAAAGGCTTCCTATGTCACTTTTTGCAGTTTGGGTAGGGAATGGGCTGAGCAGATGATGGGTGATTCATCTGCGTATTGTATGAGTGTGCCATGTTTGGTGGCAGAGGCTAGATTATTGGTGAAAACAGAGAAGAGTAGGGGTCCAAGGATGGATCCATGGGGAACCCCTATGGAGACAGGTAGTTGGGGAGATATGTCATTCTGCCATACAACGGATTGTTGGCGGTCAGACAGGTAATACTGAAACCAGTTGGTGACTGATTGAGAAAAGGATAGGTTATTGAGGGCAGAGATAAGTTGTTTGTGTGGGACCATGTCAAATGCTTTAGATAGGTCTAGGAAAGTAGCAGAGGAGAGATAGTCATTGTTTTTATGGTGAAGGATAGTGTTAGTAATAGAGAGTAAGGCAGTGGTGGTGCTATGGTTTGGTCGGAAACCATGCTGAGTATTGGAAAGGAGGTTGTTAGTAAGGAGGTAGTCTGAGACCTGAGAATGTATGCATCTCTCTAGTATTTTGGAGAGAGGAGAGAGAATAGAGAGAATATATATATATATATATATATATATATATATATATATATATATATATATATATATATATATATATATACACACACACACACACACACACACACACACACACACTTTCTCTCTCACACACACACACATATTATATATATATATGTATATATATATATATATATATATATATATATATATATATATATATATGTATGGGTTCCCTCCAGATAGTCGACCTTTTAAAAGCTTGACTTTTATATGGCCTGGACCATATGATCGAGCTTTTAAAAGCTCAAACGGTCTGAATGGGGATCTCCATACAGTGCCGAATGGGAAGATTTGCCGTTTCCACAATGTAGTGCGATCTCGGAGTTGGTACATTTAAGTAGCGGGTGGTTTGGGTGGTGCAGTGGGGCTTGCCCCCCCTGCTAGACACATTTAGTTTTTTTTTTTTTTTGTTTCTTGTATTTTTTTTTTTTTGTTATATGTTTGATGTTTCAAATGTTCGATCGTATGGTCTCGGCCATATGAAAGTCGATCATTTGAGATTTTGATCATGTAAAGTAGACCCATATATACACACACACACCCACACGTATATATATATATATATATATATATATATATATATATATTTATATATATATATAAGAAATGAACTTCGTGACAATAAAAGCATTCAATAAAATAGTAAATAACACCAACAACTCTTGTAGAACAAGTTCTACAAGAGTTGTTGGTGTTATTTACTATTTTATTGAATGCTTTTATTGTCACGAAGTTCATTTCTTAGTTAAAGTTTCTTCTCTTCGTCAAGTTCTACAAGAGTTGTTGGTGTTATTTACTATTTTATTGAATGCTTTTATTGTCACGAAGTTCATTTCTTAGTTAAAGTTTCTTCTCTTCGAAGTTTTACAAGAGTTGTTGGTGTTATTTACTATTTTATTGAATGCTTTTATTGTCACGAAGTTCATTTCTTAGTTAAAGTTTCTTCTCTTCGTTCAATTTTTTTGAGTGCGGTTAATTTTAGTTATATATATATATATGTTTGTCTGTGTATGCGTGTGTATTAAGATAGAGTGGTAGATATTTCATCAAAATGCACCATTTTCCGTCTCAAGCTGAGAGCATATAAATGAATAATGGGGTCTGTATTATAACATCGAAGTTTCAAAACTTCGAATGTTCTAATATCGACCCCTATTCAGCGAAAAGTGCAAACATCGAACATACAGAACAGCAAATTTTTTTCCTAGGGAAAAAATTTGCTGTTCTGTATGTTCGATGTTTCCACTTTTTTGAACCTTCGATGTTCTAATATAGACCCGAATAATGTATGCACAAAGGACTATTTGTACATAAATGATGAGGTATAACAGATGAGCTATCATTGTCTTTATACATTCAGATACAGCTTAGTGAGTCTGCCAGCAAAATATTAGTTTGGATTGAAGGTTTTAGATAAGCCAGTTTGTCTTCACAAGGACCAAGCAATAGAGCTCTCTTTGGGTGGCTAGGTTGAGGAATCTGCAGATTCCATCGGATATAGTTTGCATTGCAGATTGTTCTTTCTTGGAAACTTTGGCAGCCATGGGAAGGACATATTCCTGCTTGGGGAGCAGAACACCTTTGCTAAAAACTATTTTTTTTAGCAGAGAAGCAATGGGCACCTTTTAAAACCAAAACATTAAAACTTAACTTTGGCCTTAGTAGTCCTTTTATGAAAATAAAAAAAATTTGGCTTTAGTATTACTAATATGAAAATAAATTTTAAGATACCAGCCAAATGCTCAGGTATTTAAAATAATAATTGAGGCGTTCTTATTATTTATGTAGTATATTCCATTTCTGTGGGACAGTGGAATGTATTTGTCTTGTGCTGAATATCATATGTTTTTCTTTCTTGTTTAGCATGAAATGGTTCTGCAAGAGACATTTTATTTGATATCCTATTCCAGTTAGTTTTTGATGTTAGTGTGGGAAGTGTGTTGGAGCTGTAGATAACCATATCATCAGCATATAATGTCACATAATATAATATAATGTAATAAATGTAATATAATGTACATGGAAGACGTGATATGGTAAGTTGATGAATAGTGAGAAGACCAGTGGTGACAATACACTCTCTTTTCAAGAGTGAGGGGAAGGACAAGGTGCAATTCCCGATTTGGAGTTTGAAATGTTTGTTAGAGAGGCATTCTTCAACCATGCTAGGCATTCAGTTTATCCCTGGTCTGAGCAGGGAAATGAAGAGGAATGAATAATCTAGCATGGCAGAGGATTTATTGAGGTTTGGGAAAACAGCACATGTGAGATGGCATTTGGCTGTGTTCCAGAGAGTGCCATCCATTAATGTAGACAGAGTGATTATAGAACCACATATCTATGTCAGTGTGAGGAAAGAATGCTGTATTTTCTCATGTTGTTGGTGACAAGATTATTTCTTCTAGTACTTTGTCCTTGAGTAGGAAGAATAGAGTTAGAGCTGAAGTCTTTAGCATCCTTTGGATTGCAGATGTGGAGGTGACAGTTTAACAATCATTTTTTTTTCATTCAGTGGAAATTATTTTTTGAAATGCACAGGCAGTAAAGGTGAAGGAGTATGGAACTTATATGTTCCTTGAAAGTATTAAGAAGCAACTTATTGGTGGGCATCTGTGGGTGAGCTTAGCAGCTACAATTGTAGAGGTTTCTGATTATAGTAGTATAAATAGCTGAGATCCTAAGAGATCAGCACTTAGTTTATATGTTGACCATTTTGCTTTCTCATTTGCCTTGCAGTGGTGTTCTTATGTAGCTGATAACAAATGTGCATATCATAATGAAAATGTCTGGTATTATTTGAATGAATTAATGGATAATTATGAGATTGTTAGGATTTTGCAAGGTTTTGATAAGTCCCAAATAATATAGCTTTTTTTTGAGTTTTCAGGCATATACTATATATGATTATATTTTTTAGTACATAGAGGTTGCTTTCCATGTGGCTCTGTATTAGAGAGTGTAGGGATTAGTTTTGAATATGACCATATCATCTACATATACTACAAATAAGAGATGGGGATAACCATTGGGTAGTTTTTTTAATGAAGACTGAGAACAGAAATTGACAATGATAGATCCTTGTTGGATATCTTTGTGAAGGATATTGGAAGAGTTAATTGAAGTGCCAG